>NC_082612.1:18440974-18728474 GCF_030936135.1 Gavia stellata | reverse complement strand
ATGGGGAAAAGGTAATAATTTAAGTCATGAAAAATTAATCAGGGAGTGATACATTATTTTTTTTAAGCAAAATGTGTTGCAGTAAGAAAAAAAAAAGCCTGTGGCTTTAATTAATTCTGCTTAACATTAATAGAATAAGGTCAGGCACACCAAAAACTGTTGAATAAAGCAAAAATGTGGGAAAGATATATTCTCTGATGTTACTCATAATGAAGAAGGGTGATCTTGTGGTCAATACAGCACCATTATTTTTAAGTTAGAGGTACAACTGCTGAAAATATACAGTGGCCGTAACAACTTACCTAACTGGATTGTGAAAAAGGGTTCACATAAAAAGCATTTTATGAAATTATACTCCCATTTAGATGATCACAATTTACAGCTATTTCTAGCTCTTAAATAACCCCAATTTTGTTCAATCCAAAACAGGGAGCCTTCCCAGCGTGAATGAACCGCACAGTGCATTTGAAGTAATGACAAAATGACAAGAATACATGTTTTGGAATAATTTCTTCCTAAAAGCCCATGTGCCGAGAAATGTCTCTCGGCCCAGCTGTTTTGCAGGTCCGCAAAAGTAAAAGCTCTTGGGTAACGACTGTAAACATGTTGTTTAGAGTCAGAAACGTCCTCACATGGTTTTCCTTATGGCACCGTACGGGACCTATGAAAACAGCAGCTTCCTGAAAAAGGAAAATACTTTTAAAAACATAGAGAAACGTGTAAGAAACAAACGGGTTCCCAGGCAGTTCAAGTTCCAGCTGTCTTCCTTGTTCGTTCCTGAGCCTGGACTAGGACTCTCTGTAGCATACATGTCATTGGAAGGGATTCACCTCTGCAAAATTGAGATGTCCGTGCATCTCTTAGCTGTCCAGGTGCCTTTAAGAGTCAATCAAGAGACACTTCTAGATAGTGATTTGTCTGACACGTTTTAAGTGACTGACTTCAGTTCCCCCCAGCCAGTCACTGGTAGCAGGGACTCACTCAAAGGTCAGCTGAGATTAATTTGATCGTTTGTGTTTGAGCAGAGCTCTGGCAGGCCCTCAGGACACCTGGAGCCTTAATTGCCCTGAGCAGGCTCACCTGCCCTGGCCCCATACTCTCCGCCCATGGGCTTGGGACTCCTATTTAAGCTCAGGTCAAGAAGTATAACCCTGTTCTGATGCATCTTGTGTTCCTGACTTGAGAATGCCTTGTTGGTGAAGACTTTTTTGAAGATCTCTGGGTTGTGGCTGACCTTAGTTGCTGTCACCAACTTGCTCTGCTGTCTTCCTTTGAGTGCTGTGGTCTTCTCTGGCTCCTGGATTGCCTGGCACTGGGGTGTGCGCAGCCTTGCTCCTGCTGCCCTAACAGGTACTGCCAAGTGTGTTGCCGATACCTTTTTCTGCTGAGTTAATAAGAGTTAAAAATATTTAGAATCTCACAAATGATATTTGGCATTGCTGAATTTCTAGAGATTTTATGTTTTATTTAGGCTTGACAAAGGAGGCAAATGTAAATAACATTCAAAACATCTGTTTGAGGAATTGTTACACCAAGATTGTGCAGCCACAGCTTTAGTTCAAGTGTGTTTGCCAGTGAATATATAATTATATCGAGCTTTTTCAGTCATGCAGAGCAGTGCTGGGATGGTTATCCTCTCGTGAAGTTGCTGTAGGTTCCTTAGACCCGTTACTGCAACTCCTTTTCTCTATTGAAACTGCTAAGAGAGCTTCAGGTGGTGTTACAGATGCCATTTATCTACCCATGAAGCAGACTAACATTTTTGTTCATATGATGCTTTTGAACAGTTTCCGAATACCGTTATCATGCTGTGTGTGGTAATAGGAAGACTTCTTATTGCCTCAATTGAGTTTGACCCAGTATAGCCTATACATTTCATCGCAGCAGCACATAGTCTTCAGGCTCGATGGGAGTTGTTCAGTCTGGAGAAGAGGAGGCTGAGGGGAGACCTTATTGCTCTCGACAACTACCTGAAAGGGGGTTGCAGAGAGGTGGGTGTTGGTCTCTTCTCCCAGATGACTAGTGCTAGGATGAGAGGAAATGGCCTCAAGTTGTGCCAGGGGAGGTTCAGGCTGGGTATTAGGAAAAATGTCTTTACGGAGAGAGTGGTGAAGCACTGGAAGAGGCTGCCCAGGGAGGTGGTGGAGTCCCCATCCCTGGAGGCGTTCAAGGAACGTGTGGACGTGGCGCTGCGGGACATGGTTTAGTGGGCATGGTGGGGTTGGGTTGGTGGTTGGACTTGATGATCTGACAGGTCTTTTCCAACCTTAGTGATTCTGTGGTCTCCTTTGCGTGCACAGTGTGCCATCTCCCAGGCAAGGCTAGCTAGAAAATGCTGTTATTGATTGTCTTCGTTATGTTTAATTTCCAACGCAGTTTGTGACTGTCCTAGGGGTCTGTTGCTTTGTCCGAGTTTGTGCTGCAAATGATAGGGCCTTCCTCATATTTTATTAACTAGAGGTTATTTCTTTGACAGAATTCATGACTGAAAAAAGGAGCACCTGAATGTATGTAGGGACAGGGGAGCAGTGGATACAGCCAGTGTTCTGGGTCTTAAGAGGTTAGCCTAGAATATTAACAGATGCATAAGAAGATGTGCATGCTCCTTTTACTTTGAGGTAAGTAAGCAGAAAGGGTTTTTAAAGAGAACAACTATCACAGCCCATCTTTAGAGTAATTAATGCCCTGCACACACACCCCCCCCAAAAAAAAAAAACAAACCAAACCCAAAACAAACAAAAAACCACAAAGGAAAAACCAGCCTGAAAGGAAATGCAAAGGCTGTCCTGTGTGCTTACTGTCGGACAGCCAGAGCCTACATGACTGCTCTGTGCTCCAGGCTCTGCCCTGCGATGCACCCGTCTTTATTTCTGTTACCTGCTGTGCTCAGCCAGTGAGGACTATGATCAAGACTTTCTCAAACTGAAATATCTGATGAAAGCTGTGTGCTAATAAGCAGTACTCATTCCTAAGGCATTCCTTTTAAAGTATCCTGTGTGGATTGCTTGCCTATTTCTTAAAGTAAATATTTTCAGTGTTTTCCTATGATCTTCCCTGTTTGATCAGGTTATGGTTATTTACCTTGTAAATAAAATCTAATAGCAATGGTCTGCTTATTGATTTGTAGGTGCAGCTTGATATTTTGTGTATTTGAATATCCTAAGAGGCATTTCTTTCTAAGGACAGGGATGCACACACCCACGATGCAAACAGGCAAGTAGGCCTGTGCGTTGGCCGTGAAGGCTGTGACTCTTCAAGAGCGGTCGGTTTGTTACAGGAGAGCAGTGGAAGCCACCCACTCCATTATATAAACAATCTCCCTGTTGGGAAAATGCCTGAGTGGGTTTTCTGTCATTTTTTTGGCTTGGGGTTTTTTTTAAACTCCTGTAGCTTTGACTTTTTCCTCCTGCTTAGGAAGATCACAAATAGTTATGCATAGTGGGACCTTGCATAGGCAGAAAGTGTGTTATTCAGAGAAATTATATCTATGATTTTGCTTGTATTGCTGGTTATTTTGGATGAGTTTAATAGAGTATTAGGTTGGGTCCCTTCACAGTTCAGTTTCAACTTCAGATCTGATTTTGAAAAAGTGATTATTATTTTTTAAGTCCAGATGTTGCTAAGTATTGGTGTCCTATTGTAAATTTTCTAATGCTGCATGTGTTCCATAATGCTGAAGTAAAAAAGTGGATTTGAAGAGCAGTGTTAAACTCGGATTTCACTTTTCAAAAGGTGATAACCATGTGATTTTTTGAGGGAAAGCATCAAAGTTAAGTAATTGGGTTTTCTTCTAGGGCTTAAAATAGAAGAGTAGGGAAATAAACTGCTTTTCTACTGTTTTAAACCCTCGTGCTTCCTTTTGGATAGACATTTGGTTTTTGAATGTTGCAGCTGAGTAATATTGAGAGAAATTTGGGACTGAATTATTAACTGTCATCTTTGAGTGACTTTCTGGGAATCAAACAGATTACCTCCTGTGGAATGGCTTGTGAACTGATGGGTTTTACAGCACGACTTACCTCCCCTTCAAATTCACTGCTTGTTTCTTTGGCTAACTTATGCTCATGTAGAGATTTTGGTCGATAGACTTAAGGTGCTGAAATTAAATTTTCTGAGTGAGTCGTAACATGCTGGTTTTGCTCTTTCTGAATGCTTGTTCTAGACTTCTCAAAGGGTGTTGAAGAGTTATTAAGATATTAGACTTGTACAGTTTTTGCACAAAGAAAAAAAGAAACTTCTCAAACTGTATGTTAGAGAAATTGGTTTGTCTGTTGGTAAATACAATGGCTGTGGCATCTTCTTTGGAAAAGATAAATAAGATTGTTCAGGCCAGAGCTATCGCTAGAAAGCAACTACGCTGAGTGTCATAGACTTAACTCCTGTACTCGGTGCCAGTAACGCTTCGTTGCCATGAAGTGTTTTGCATCTTTCTCTGTCCCTAAACTCACGCAAGTTCTATTGCTGTATGTTGTGTGGATCTCAAACCTGGTCTGCTCTGACACTGATGTGATGTGTTTCTTGTGCCTATGTCCGAATAACTAACATGCTTATTCTTCAGTGTATAAGATAAGGTTACCTGACTGTCCAAGGGTATTTTTAATGCTTGCTAACTTTATAAAGTGGTTTAAATATTTAGTGAAGAGTCATTTGAGGCAGCAATGAAAAAATGGTTACTGATCACAGGATAAGATATTATGGAAACTTAATGATCTGCTCTGAGAAGAATTTAACTCACTGGTGGATGGTTGCTGTCCGAGGGGAGACGTGCCATCCTAATGCAGAAGGTGCACGAGCAGTGTGATTTGTGGAAACCCCGTGTTGCCATGTGGATTCTCTTGTGCTTTTTTATTCTTAACTGTCCCTTCCACTTCTGCCCTCTGGATGTAGTGTATCTCGATTCTTGCTTAGTACTGGTGGAATAAAGATTCATTACTGCTGAGCTGACCCCATTCTACAATATCCTGTTCATCAACAAAGTAGCGCCCTAAGCCTGGGTTCACTGACTGCAACCGTATTTATAATGAAGACACAGTGAATAATTGTGTATTTACCAAGTTCCATTTAACCTCAAGGTGTGAGTCTTTCATCCTCGTAATTTGACTGACTTTTCTCCAAAGTGAAAAATCGCGTGATTTTGCTGCTCCTGTAGTGTTTTGTTAGCACTGCGGCTGTTCCCTTGCTGAGAGCTGTTGCCTAAAACTGACAGCCATTGGGAAGGAGGCTCAGTTTGTGGAGGATTTTTCCAGTATATTTTGTGCTGACAATAGATGCCTTTATGCAAAGAATAGAACAAGTGCCTATACGTTTTCTACATGCCTCAGAAGGGTACCCTTTTGAAGTGTATATATCACCAGGCTGTTTTGTAGGGTTAATGGAAAGGGAGAAGACTTTTCCAGATTATTTTTTGTATCCAGATACAGTTCTTGAAGCTGGGATTTTTGCCATTTCATTTAGGGAATGGACCTTAAATGTTTGCGTAGCGACTGGGGCATCTTAAACCCATAGTGTTTTGCTCTTTAAATGGGGGTTGTGTTAGACCAGCCTCTTGGGCAGCTGAGACACTGAGTTTGTTAGTGTCTAATACTGCTAAGGTCCTTATTTTAACAGAGACGCAAGGAAAGATAGCTGCTTGTGCAGGTGTTGGCCTCTCTAATGCTCTGTTTTGAAAACAGGTCTTATTCTCCCTTCTTAGAAACAGAGGAAATAAGAAGGTAGTGGAACCCAATGCAATCCCATACCTCTACTCCAAGGAGAAGCTGGGAAGGCCAAGGAAGCTTTAAGGAAGTTGTATAAATTGACCAAACCCAGCAGAGTAAGAGGCTGCTTAAATTCACAGAAGAATTCCTGCTAAGAGTTTGGGGTTGTCTCAAACTTGCGAAGGGTTTGCGCTTCCTGTGCTCATTGCATATTTCTGCCCTTTCTTGAGACTTGTCCATTTGTATTCTCTTCCAGCTCCCAAACATCCTGGCTCTTTCTTCTTCTCTCCTTTGCTTCATCAGTATGCTTTTCTGTTGCCACTGCCTCGGGTAGAAGGAAGCTGAATGAACTTTACTCCTAAAGTTTCTACCTTTGAAGACCTATTAATCCTGGCATAGCTTTCCAAAGTAGGTGGTAACAGTGGCATTTCTCTCCCAGCCTTCTCTCAGTAAGAAGCTGATAACTGAGACAACAAATTGAAGATTAACAAGCTTATTTTTTTTATTTCAGACTTCTGGAAATGAGCCTGGTGCTCATCAATATTTTTTATTTACAATGATCAGCTGCATCATCTTTGAATATATTTATCTTTAGAAAGCAAAAGACTGTCTCCTGGGCAGTGTGTATAGGTTTTGACCCTATTAGGCTACAGATGAACCGAACAAAACCTAATAGCTTCTCCCACTGGTCAGGAGATCCCACCCTATAAACACTGACACAATGAAGAGAAAGCAGCACTGTGTGTGTAACTATGCTCCGTTTCTGCTTTTTGAAGCAATGGCAAAAGAACTTGTCCCAAATAGTAAAATTAATTTTACTGAGCTCTGCTTAAAGTTGAGGTCCTTATCTCATTCCATAGTAAATATGTTGCCATGGGCTATGTGAGTAGGAGCGCTCTCAATGATAGTCAGTGTGAATTTTTTCTCCATTTAATTCATTCACTGAAGCCACAATTCAGTATTTCTGACGTCAGACTTAATTCCCATGGCGGCCATTGTGGCCTCAAAAGCATTGAACTGTGGCCTTACTGAATGAATCAGGCAGGAGAAATAGGGATAATCATCAGGGAGGAAAGTGTATATTTATACACGGATTGTCGTAATTGATAATAGCTGAAAGGCAAATGCAGGAGAAATACATAAGGGTTTTAATGAGGATTTTGAGGAGCAGTTCTCTAACCACGCTGCAGGAGTAATTACTCATCAGAGCTATAACTCGGGGATTATTGTAATGCGGTTTTGTGAAAGTGAACAAGAACTCTAAAAAAAACCCCCTACCCTTTTAATCAGTGTTTCCCTTTGACAGCAGGTGCTTTAGCCCTGCCAAGACATTTTTACTATGAAGTCAGTTCAGCATCAAAGATCTAAATGATGCATAGGATTTCATGGCTAGCTCTGTGGTCGAAATGTTATGACTGATCAGGGCAGAAGAAATGCCTTTTCATTTCGCTGTGATAGTACAGGAAAGTCTCATGTTGTGTGGAAAGAAACTACCATTTTTTTTGCTATACCCTTTCCTCTTCACCACACATCTAAAGTTTTTCCCCCTACTGTTAAAACAGTTCAGTCTAAACAATAAAGCACCGTAGGCAGGCTGTACAAAGATCAGTCCAGTTCCCATGTTTATTAGACGGAGAGATCTGGGTTTTAATAACAGCCAAAAGACAGGCTTTCCTTGCGGAGAAGGGGGGGGCATCAGCAGCCTTCTACCTTCAACCTTCAGGGGTCTGCCTACTCTAACAAATATCCCAGCGGTGGTATCGAGCTGTGTGGCTTAATGTCATCTTTCTTCTTGGACTAGCTGAAAGGAGCAGATGGCACAAGTGCTTCTTTTCACATAAGTTATGTCTCAAACCAAGCTAAAGCTTGGGCTTTAGACCGTGGGGCACCATGCCCTCTGGGCTTGCAGAGGGGTTCTGGCCAAACCTTTAAGTACCCAAGGAGCGTTATGAACATCTAGAGCAGTTCTCCCTTGTCCTATGTACTCTGGAGAAATAATGAGACTAAATGGAACAAGGGAAAATTTGAGTTGCTTACCTGGCACAGAACATTCCTGTGTGATACGTTAGATGAGAAGCTGTCACCTTAGCGACGTAGCTCGTCACTTCCCCGACTGCGTCGATATGCTGATCTGGCTGATAGAGGGTTAGTCCATGATAGAGGTCAGAGCAATCGGATTACCATGGGGGTTGATATTTTTTTGCGTCTTTTATTTCTGTAACTTCTAATAGGAATGTGTGTGGTGGAAGGTTGTTTATGTGTGGGGCCTACAGTAAGAGGGGTGTTTGTTTGAATTAGTCAAAGCAGGAGAGATTCATGTTTAAAATCAAACATCTGGGTATGACCGAGATGACATTTCCTAACAGAAGATTTGGTGTTAGAGGTATATATTTATAAATACTGGGGGAGATGGGACATGTGTAGATCTAGCTCTATTGGATATTTATGAAGTGTCATGGTTCTATTTGGACAGAGGTTTGGTGATTATCAACACTAGGGCCATTTGTTAAGTTTGAAAGTAAATCAATAACAAATTGGAATTCCATTTATTTTGTGACCACTTTGCTGCTGCCTAACATGCCAACAAGGTGTAGCAGAACACACCTACAGGACTCTCGCACATCCCAGGTGTGAGGAGAGACACGCATACGCACGCTTTCCACTGTTAGTTGCTTTCATGAAATAGACTGTGTTACAGTAAGGGATTTTCAGAGGAGAATGAGGAGGAAACTCCCCAGGTAAAGGAAAAATCCAGCGCAAGGTGCAGGGTTCAGCCGATGGATGCCAATGCTAATGGAAGTTCTGTGGTAAGGTGCTTGGGTATTGTGTCTTCTGCTTAGTAGTTCTGTCTTAAATGGCTTGAAGCTTTTGCAAGTGCCGGGAAAGACATTTGCTTCTCATCGTTCTGTTATTTTTGAAAGCTGCTGAATATGCAGAGCGCTACCCCAAACCAAGAAAAGCATTCTGCTCTTGAATTGCTGTCAATGATCGTGATAGTAATAAAAAGCATGTCACAAAAAATGAGACCAAAACCTGTATGTTTTTACTGGCAACACCAGTTATATTTCTGGTGATACAGGTGGAACAAAGAAAGCCATTAGAGAAGATGAATCTCTGAGGGCAGCTCTTGCTTGGGCATGTTGTGCTTCTTTGAGGATGGCTTGTCCCCTGGTAGCATGCGTAAGTTTTGCGGGAGGTTAATACTGTTGTGCTCTACATAGATACATCTTTCTGTTCCTTTAGTTTTGCAAAGTATCGCCATGATGCTGTGGTGGATGTGCAAGAATTGATGCTATGGTTCCCCTGGAGATGGGAGCATGATCTTATCCCATCCTCTGGACCTGGCTTCAGCTGAGCTCATGGAATGCGTCCTGTGCTTGTGAATGCATAAGGATTAACGCTCCTTGTTACGTACTGAAAAAGGGAAAGAAAATAAAGCTGTAATACACGCAGCTTGCGAACTGCTTTGGTTTTTGTGGCAACTGCACGAACGAATGTCTCATGCGCGATGGAAGGATTTGGAATTCAGTGATTGAAACCGACCGCTGGGCTGCTGCCTGAAGGGATTGAGCCAAAATCTGAGCTCCTGATCTCTGCAGATACCGGTGTAGCATCCAAACGCAAATCCCTTGGCGCAGATAACTCTCTGTGTGAGTGTGCACTGAGGAAGGAAGGAAACATTTCATAGTCTTAATATTACTCTAATTAAAAACAAAACTGAGGGAAAGCGTCCAGACATAGAGAAAAGACTAATTGCCTGGAAGCTGTTAAGAAAGCATGATGAACCTGAAATAATCCATGCACAAAAATTACTGTTTTTTAGATTTTCCTAAAGGGCTTTCAACCTTTGATCATATCTACTGCTGCACAGCAGGTGGAACAGTGTGCTGTGTTTGAGTTTTCTCTGTCGTTGTGAACTAGGAGCTGCCCAGGTGAACTGTTTTTTGTTGCACTCAGCTGCTTAAGGAGGGGTCTGGTACGTGGCGTGTAGACAACTGCTAAGGTGACGATTCAACATGAGAAAAGGTGGTCTGCCTTCTGCTTGGAGAACTTTTAGACTGGATATTAGGAAAAATGCCTTTATGGAGGAGTGGTGAAGCACTGGAAGAGGCTGCCCAGGGAGGAGGTGGAGTCCCCATCCCTGGAGGTGTTCAAGGAACGTGTGGACGTGGCACTGCGGGACATGGTTTAGTGGGCATGGTGGGGTTGGTGGTTGGACTTGGTGATCTTACAGGTCTTTTCCAACCTTAGTGATTCTGTGAACTTACCACTTTGACATCAGCCACAGCTTCTGCTTCTTTGGTGTGGTGACCCTTGTGCCTGATGGTCTGTCAGCAATGCTGGATGAAGGGATCCAGATGTTACTAGCTAGATGTGGCTATTCTGGGGGAAGTGTATATGGCGGTGATGTACACAGTCAGGTTTGAATTGTGTATGTATTCAGGTGCGATCTGAATCTCACTAGTTAAGCAGTGTTATTACCCATGTTATTAATTTAATCTATATGGCTTTGTAACTGTACTGTGATCTCGAAGTGACGTAGGGTTTAAATATACCTAAATAATTTTATTGGGTATGTGGAACAGCATATCTGACTTACAGTACTGAATTTTCTTCTCCACTGCAACTTGGTTCTGCAGCAAGCAGTGAGAACTGCCTTCAGGACTGATGTTGTGGCATTTACTGACTTTTCTCTGTGCTCAGGGCTGCAGGTGTGGCTGAATCTTTACCTGGATGTAGAAAATGGCTGGGGGGGAATTGTCAGGAAAGCACACTGACAACCTGTTACCAATGGATTTGTCTTTTGTGGTTGAGGCGCTGGCAAACTCTCTCGTGTTCGAGAACTGATCTGATGGTTACCTACCTCTTAAAAGCTGTGAACTTTATTTGATAGAGGATACTGCCAGTCATGTAAGCAACCTACTTGGGTAACCTTAGTCTTGCCTTGTAGGGATTCTGCAGGTAGGCATTGTATCAAAGCACCCTCCCAGCTGTAAATGTGTTGCCTTAAGAAGCATTGCCTGGTGGGCAGGAGGGTGACAGGCTCTAACTTCACCTGAGGAATAAGCCGATGCTTCTCAGCCAACCCTCGCCAAGGTTTTAATGGGAGTGTTGGCTCATTGAGAAGTATGTGACCAGGCGCTCTGCCATGAGAGCTGTGATGAGGTGCTCTGCTAGCCTCACCTTCTTGCAAACCGGAGTTGTATTTGTTAGAGGAGGAATGGGTAAAGGGGTTCTCTTCTCTGCCAAAGTTGCCGTGTCAGAAAAACGCAGCAGATAGTGAAATATGAAAAAACAAATAGCTTGGAGCCAACAAACCGTTTAGTTGAAAATGAATGAAAAATATTGTCCTGTAGAGCAAGCAGGATATGTTCTGGACCTGTCTTTCCTGTGACCTACAGGATTTTAAGAGAAGAGCTTCAGAATTTTATTGGCATTGCCACTATTAGAAGAACTTTTCTTTCTCTTCTCCCCAGACTGGGGTCAGCTTTAAAGAGAGCATTAAGTGAATGGCTAATGGAATTAAGGGTATAATAATAGAAGGATATAGTGAGACAATTGTATTAACAAGAAATAAATCATGTTGAGTGTAAGGTAAGTGTTTTTTAATTGATTGATGGGAAGGATGCTTCATAGGGTTTTTTGAGGACTAACAGCCACTTGCCTTCCCATCTACAGTAAAAAAGCCAAAAGGGAAAAAGAGATAAGAAAATTATGCAGCGGGGAGATAAATTATTCAGAGAAGATGGCCATTTTGTGCTGACATCACTAATGTGAAAAAGCATTAAATCTTTGACACTAGCTGCATTCCTCAGAGGTTGTGGTGGCTGGAACGAGGTATTAGAGATTACAGCTAGAACACTGCTTCAACTTCCCTGGATGCCTTAAGTGGCTTTCCAAGGTGATCTAGTAAGTAAAGACTCAGCAAGGGCTGTGGGTACAGAGCTGCTCTGGCTTTATATTATTCTAGTGACTTAATCTCTTGTGAAAACAGGTCTGATGTTCTATGCAGCACGGCCTGGAGATACAGGCGCTGTATGTAGATGTTAATGAAAGCTGGTGGCTATTTTTTAAGTGTGGGGCTTGAATCTTGTGTGTACATAACTCCAGTGAAAAAGGGGACGTGGGAATGTTAAGCATGAAATTAAGCTTTTAGGGCCAAATCTCCACGGTCTCTAAAATCATCTGGTTTTACAAATAGAAGCACCTTACAAATAGTTTGCACCTTTTCAGGACCTAGTTTTCTTCGGTCAGAGGGTGCAAAAATTAGGTCCTAGACATAAGCTGATGAGATACAACTGAAATGGAAACTTTGTGAAAAGGCAGCTAAGGGTAACTACCAAAGGTCTACAGCGTATGTGAGGAAAACCAAAGCAATGTGAAGGGAGAGAGTTAATTTCCTGGCTTTTTTTAGCTGAGAGCTTTTAAGCACTGCAATTAAAGTGCCTTTCATTGTCAATAATTCAGCAGGACCCTCTGTGTGATGCAAGACCTTAAATCTAACCTCATTTAATTCCTCAAGACTAATCAACTGTCCCCCCAACAATTCCCCCACCCATTCTGCACCTCTGTGTGTTGCTTTTCCTGAGGACAGAGCTGCAGCCGGCAGTCCGCACTAGCGGAGACGCCTGTGTGGAGGCCTATCTCTGCACGGGGAGACCGCTTCAGCAGCATCACTGCTTATGTGGTGTGCCCTCAAACTTCTCCATCAGAGAGGTTGTAGTGGCAGAAGGCTGCTGCATAGAGCAGGACTCGCTTCAGTAGAAAGAAAGGATTGAATAGGCTTTGAAGAAAGATTTTTGAACTCTTAGTACTGTGGAAACAATAGGAAACTGGTATGAGCGCGCGATTTGCTGAATTTAGGCTCACTGTATTTTCACAGAGAGGCTTAGGAGAGGTGTGATGACCCATTGAACCTTTCAGAGACAGTCAGTATAAGAGGTTTTTTACTTCAAATAGAGTAACCCCTGGCTGTTTGCACTGCTTGGACCACAGATTTCACATACAACCCTTTAGTGAGTGTTAACAAATGGTTTAATCGGTCCCTTAGAGTTCAAAATTCTTCATCAACCTCACCGGGCAACCTGCATGTAACTGTGGTGTTGCTGTTTGCAGCTGACCTGAATTACATATGAACATACATTGTTTTTCAAGTGAAGGAACAGAAGCTTGTGTAATGTTTTGATGTGTTTGTGTACCTCTCCAGGAAAGCAAAACAAAAATGTTTCCAAACAGTCAGCTTAGTAAAATGCAATAACAATAAAATTGACAGCTCTAATTTAGTATCTTTTTTGAAAGGCAGTGTCTTGTTCTATAGGTAATTCTCCACAAAATACACAAAGCTTGCTAAGTAGGCAGCTTTGGGTATTGCTGTTATCCCTGAAGAGGGATCAGCTGTGGTGCTGCTGTCCTGCAGCTTCAGAACTCTTTAAATGCTTGTCTTTGCATTAGTGGTGTCCTGTGGTCAGCCTGTCATTGACTTGTCAGTAGCCGATCGCACCAATTTTTGACCATACTGTGGTGTCATTTGCTGTAAATTAATTTACTTTTGCCATTAACTACAGACGGTATGCGGTCAATTCAATTTTGTCCATTAAAGACAATAACCCTAGCCAAGCTCTTTGATGCTATGCTTAGTTCACCCCTTGGGACTACTCTACTTACATCTCCAGAGTTACTGGTAAATTTATATTATCATTCCTTGTCTAATATTTGTGATTTGTTGGCTTTGCTTTAATACACGGACAGTTAAGGCTAAATGCAAAGGCTCTTGCACAGAGTAATCTTAGGGATGTGAAAGTTCTGGGAGGAGAAAGCGGAGCGCAATGGAAATGAAATTGCAGGGATATATTCTCTTGCATAAGAGAAGACTTAACTAAGTTGTATATACGGAGCAGCAGATGTGCAAAGTTGGCCTGGGACTCTTGTCTATCCAGGTACTGTGGAGTATTTTCTTTTCTAGCCCTCTGTAGGGTAAACACCCCAAAGCCTACCTCCCTGTAGAAAGCAGAGGTGACTGCATATAGCATATCTAATACTTGTCATCTAGTTGGGAGAGCGCTCGTCGTTGTTTCCTTACTCGCAGGCTGACAGAGCTGACTAGTTTTACCACGAAGTACGGTGGGATCTCCTAGGTTGCTCGACACAGGCTTAGAATATCCAACAAGTTGTATATGTATTTAGATGCTCTACTGATGGGGCTCATACTGCAAATAACTTTGTAAACCCCTGATTTTAAGGATAGCTATTATTAAAGTAATACAGGGAGATTGAGACGCGTGTGGTTTGTGACTCTTCCGTGGCTTTATCAGATATGGGACAATCTTCTAACCCGTTTACTTCAGCTCCTTTTATATGTGAAGGTGGTTGGCAAAAAGGAGAAGGAAATAAAGAAAAGGAAATTTCTTTGTATCCTGTCTGTCTTTACTCATTTAGACTCAGGTTCTTGTATAAACCCTCATATCCAAGTTCCCTACAAGTTCTTGTTTCCTTGTTCTCCTGTGACATGATGAAAAGAAGCTGTGTTACTGCTTGGGTAGAGCTAGAGATGTGAGTGTTACACAGCTTTATTGTGTTTGTCCCCGACTTTATCCTGAATAGCCCTGTGTTTTGGTTTTGGTCTTGAGAAGCAGTGTCAGTGCCTCCTGTCTATTAGCTGCTGATAGTGTGTGTATATGTAGATGGTACTTTCAGTAGTCATGTTTTCCACTAGTGATTTAGAAAACTAGAAAGTGTATTGAATAGCGCATAAATTCTTGTGGTAATGGGTTTACTTCTTCTGCTTGTCCAGCTCAATGAAGAAATCAGACTTCTTTGTTAACAATATTAGTTAGGTTTTTCTTTACAGGACCTTGTTATCTAAAAGCTGGATCACACACTGGCTTGCTAAATTGAAGAACTTGATTAAGTGGAAGGCAGTTGTGACTTTACAGTCCGGCCTCTAAAAGGGAGGAAAATGCATGCAGGATGATGTGGAAGTAGCATCTGTGCTACTCCGTTCCTCCAAGACCACACGTCTTCTGTATCGTGGTGTTAGAAACACTTCTTGCAATACTTCATTGCTGTATTTTGGCTGTTCGTGTAGAATTAAAAGGTGGTACGAGATATTATGCATTGGTGGTGCTGTACACTTCTGGACAGACTGAACAGAAAGATCTCGTCTTCCACTTGTGAGCTTGCAGCGCTCAGAGGGGTGGAGGACAGCATGATAATGCTGGGGAACGTGGCAAAGTCTGAACTATCAATCTCTGAAAAAAAGGAAAGCAAAACCGATTTATGTCATGCCTTGGCCAACATGAGGAACAGAGGCTGCATGTTAATGAGAGAAACTTGAACAGGCAAGAGGCAATTGGAAAAATATCTCCATTTCTTTGGGTTAATGCAGTATGCTAGCCTTTCACCCCTTGAGAAGACAGTAGGATCAATTCAGGTTTGGGTCACAAGTGGAAATAAGGTTAGTGGGCTCAGGCTAATCTCCAGTGGACATTTGTCTACATTATGAAGTCATTGTGTGATACGGTAGGAATGGCCAGCAGTGTTTTCAGGGAGGCTGGGGGAGCTGGGACTGCCTCTGCAGTTATGCCCAGAAAAAACATCATCTTCATTCTGCTTAAAGCTGCTTCCCTGGTATTTTGTCTTGCTGCTGTCAAAAAATACCCACAACCCCAAACAAACACTTGAATCATAGAATCACTAAGGTTGGAAAAGACCTATAAGATCATAAAGTCCAACCATCAGCCAACAAACCCCACCATGCCCATTAAACCATGTCCCGCAGTGCCATGTCCACACATTCCTTGAACACCTCCAGGGATGGTGACTCCACCACCTCCCTGGGCAGCCTGGTCCAGTGCTTGACAACCCTTTTAGTGAAGACATTTTTCCTAATATCCAGCCTAAACCTCCCCTGGTGCAACTTGAGGCCATTTCCTCTTCTCCTGTCGCTTGTCCCTTGGGAGAAGAGACCAACACCCACCTCCCCACAACCCCCTTTCAGGGAGCTGTAGAGAGCGATGAGGTCTCCCCTCAGCCTCCTCTTCTCCAGACTGAACAACCCCAGCTCCCTCAGCCGCTCCTCACCAGACTTGTGCTCCAGACCCCTCACCAGCTCCGTCGCCCTTCTCTGGACACGCTCCAGCACCTCAATGTCCTTCTTGGAGTGAGGGGCCCAAAACTGAACACAGCATTCAAGTATTGCTGAACTTGCAGCAAGGCCTACTGTAGTGCTGTCCAAAACAAAGCTTACCCTGAAATGACTGCTATGGCTGAAACCTGACTTTTAATGTACGCACTCTAATAAGCGCTTAAGCAAGTGCTGGTGGAAGGCAATTCTGGCTCTCAAAATATTGTGACTTCTACCTCTAATAGTAACCTCAAAGCACGGGGCTCTTGACAAACAGAAATGTGAAAATGATACTTTCTCCAGGGAACCAGTACCTAGGGTATGAAACTGTAGTGGCAAGAGAGGAGTCACGATGTTAGGACTTGGCCATGTCATGGTGGTTAAGGGGTATTATTCTGAACTATATCAGCTGCTGAGGCTGATGTTGCCATTCGTGGAGCCGCACAAAGGGTGGGCTGGAGCGAAATTATGGTGTGAAATCAAGTTTTCATGCAGCGTTGTGGCAGATGTGGGAGATCATTTGAATGGTTGATACTTTTCAGCAAGTAGGATGGTGAAAAGAAGAGGCTGTGGGAGATAATAGGATAAATACAACTTTGAATTTTAAGGAGAAGAAGTAGAGGTGTGAATGCTGCAAAAAATGGGAAAGGGGTGGATCAGAAGATCACTAGGTGACAATCTTTGAGCGGTGGGCACCAAAGGGGGTGGTTGTTGATGCTGGAGGGTCTGAGATGGAAAATGAATACCTTAATTTTGCATTCTAGTAGTTGACAATTCAGGATGGAAGTTGCATGCAGCTAAGGTAAACTTATGAGTTAGTAGCTTGCTCGGTCTCTTGGCATGGCTTTTTCTTAAAAGGTTAAAGCAAAATTGTGTCAATGTTGCTGGCCCTTTTGTTCTTGGTTTGAAAGTGAACAAGTGCAAAGTTGAAATGGAACGGGGAAGGAAGAATAAGAATGTCAATGTTGTGCAGAGCTGAAGCTGTTTAAATGTCTCTGGCTGTAATCTGCTCCATTTCTAAGCTTAGAATTCACCCATTCCTTAATTTAGGTACAGGAATTGCTTCTCACGCCTTGCCTCAAAACCCACCTGCTGCTATTGTGTCTTTCCTGAGGCCTTTTTCTTTTGTTAACTACTTTGCAAAACCTTGAAAATAGCTTGTCCTCCCAGGCTAAAATAGCCATGGTGCCTTAAAAATGTGTTTGCTGCTGCGTTAAATTGCATACTTCCTGCCCTTTTTAATTTCTCCAGCAAGAGGACTGAAGTGGGAGCACAGTGGGCAGCCCAGCAGCAGGAGAGGATCAGACAGTGTATGGCGGCTGTGCCTGTTTTTCTACTAATGGCCTAGGGATTTTAAACTCTACTGGCCAGCTCACAGTTGGGCCTCGTAGTCACGTAGCCAACTCCCCGGGGACTGACTGTAGGCACAATTGCCATATGTAGCTGGCCAGTAGCTGTCTGGCCCCTAGGTGGGAGGTAAAAATTAGGCTCAAAGTAGTTTTCCTGCAGCGTTTTTCATGCTATTAATTTGCAACAGTTTTTTTTCATTAATCTGAGAAACTTTCATTTGCTTTCAGACTGATAACAGTGATTACCTCCAAGGATAGAGCAAAGACTGGATCCCCTGTGTTAAACACTTAAGTGCTTGGAGCTTATTTGGAGAGTATTACCATAGTGGGTGCACATGGCTCTTCTTGCTGGCAGGAGCCATGTGTTCGGTCAGTGTTTCTGAGCCCTGGCTTTGCATCTTGATGGTGTTTAGGGTTATTAGTTTAACTGCAGGGTGTGGTCTGTATCAGGACTTAATTGTTTGATATTTGTGCATCCCGATGAGGAAGATACGTAGACTGCAGGTTTAGGAAGATGAGCTGCAATTCATCGTTCTCCTTTCAGATGGTGAGTGGGATAGAAGTGTTGGAGATCTCAGAACCCTGTGCAGAACAAGGGTATGCTGTCGGTTCCCGTTGGGTGCTCAAGGCCCCTCTGTGCTGGCAAACTATGGAAAGCCATCGCTTTCTTCCACTGTTCTTTGCTCTCTTCCCAGTTTGATATCAGCATAAATTCAAGCAGCTGACACCCACCAGCCTCACTGCAGGCCTTAGTGAGCAAGGCAGTTGTATGTAAACACTGGTTTAAAAGTACTTATAGAGATTTTGTTAGCTTAATCCAGTACATAGAATGAATATGAACGATAAGCATCATATCTCTAAACTGGTGAAGCTATCCAACAGAAAACAGCTAGTGGAAGGGAATGATATAACTTAAATTGTTGCTACTGATGTGCATCTACAGGTTTTTGAACAGCCAAAATGGGATAAAACCCACTGATCTCTGATCCTGGGGGGAAAAGCCTGCTTCTCAAGGCTTCTCTCCTATATACCACAATAACGGTAACTAATTTTCTAAATGCTAGGTCATGAAAATTATTGGTTGGCAAATGACTTCCAGTAAGTGCTTGTGTAAGATGTTTACTTAAGGGTCTAAATCTCACTCCCTGGTAGCCCTATTAAATACAGAGTAACTGCTCCTGGTCCAGGAAATGACTCAACCAAATACTACTAGAAGCTGAGAGACTCTTCTGGGGCGAAGCCCCAGTATACTTCTAATTTTCTTCATGCTATTCCCTAGATATCTCCTATGGACTATTATGGAGATGGGATCCTGGGCTAGACAGACCCGGATCAGATGCAATAAGGCTGTTCTTACAGTCCCAGTGTATGTGCTATTTATACACGACGTTGCTTGGAGAAGACTTAGCTGAGCAAAGCCTGCCGAGTAGCTCTCACGAGGTCTGCTGTAATTCACTGAGGCTTTTGGTGATGTGGGCTGTGGTCTGCTCACTGGAGTTCTTGCAGGCCATCTTCCCATGCTTAGCCCCTGTACCCACACCAAAAGGAGCAGGGGGAACATCAAGAGCTTTGAGCTGTGCCTTGGAAATGCAGGAGGCATCATGTCCCTTGGGGCCTGGCGGGGTCCAGCTAGAACAAGGGGCAGGGTTTGGACCGAAGCTTCCCCTTTGAGTAGCCCTGTTAACCTTCCACACGCTGCAGAGGCCCTTGCAAAGGCAGCAATGACAGTGTGATCCCTACACCGGAAAAGTAAATGCTGGTGTCAGACACTTTCTGCTTAAAACAATAGTATTTGAACACTGAGCATTTGTCCAGGGCATTCAATTATGCCACAAGTCATGGGGTTTTTTTGTGCTTTCTTCCTGATAAAATTTTTGGAAATTGGCATTGTAGATGTTGAGACTACGAAATGGCTTGAGTTTGTACATTACAATTAGTGTGAGTTAGGCAGCAATGACATGTCTAGTCTCATGCCCCTTCTGGTTTTCTCAGAGGAGGAGATATTTGCTTTGAAAAGGGGCAGAGCTATTAATTGCATGGCTTGCTGCTCAAACTCAGAGCAGGCTTTCATCTAGACAACTGCGATAGATATGAGTCTACATCTATCTTCTCACTACACGTTTATTTCTTTTTCACGTATGTAGAGCCAAGAGCAAGAAAAAATATTCTTTTAAAAGCTGTGAAATGCCATATTATGAATGAAGCGTATGTTATGAAAAAATATGGATTGGAAAGTAACATCACTGAGCTGAAAGGAAAGGGCACCCTGCTGAGAGGGAGTAGCAAAGGCACATCACAGATGCAATAACCAAATCAAGAGACATTTAAACAAATGTTGTCTCTCAAGCTGTTGGCAGAACTTTGTCCTTGCTGCTTTCTCCCTTAAGTTGTGTTGTCCTGTGGACTTGTGTGCGGATGCTGCTCCGTGTCTAAAGAGTCTCAGGTGCCGTTTCCAGTAGTGGGAGGTGAGCTATCCATGCATGAAAGGCGGTGCTTGAAGTGATGGTTGCAATTAAATGCTCTGGAGTGTGCAGCTGGGTGCCAGGTCAGTGAGTGCTGCTGCACTGTTGGGGACCCATGGGCCAGTTCCGGGCTGGGTGTATCGGTTCTGACGTGCAGGAGTTGTCTGCTTTTGCTGCAGCTCTTGCATGCCCTTGGAGGAGTCAATTTACTGCTTGGTTTACTTTCTTTGCCTATAAAGCAGAAGTGATAGTATGTATTTGATCCTATTTTTCTACACTCTCAGAACCCACTTTGCATAGATGAGGGCCATGTAATTAAAAGATGAGATGAGAAGAGGATCTGTTTCCTAGGAAGTTACAGAACAGCCAAGAAAAACTCCTGAAAAGAATTTTTATTTTTACGCTTGGATGCTGACCCAAAGCAAACCTTTACGGCTTCACCTGTAATTAATGGAAGTTCATTTTAGACTTTGTCCTAATAGTATTTGGATACCAGAGAGAAAGGAGAAACTCTTAGTCCAGTTGTGCAAATATTGCAGCCTGGAATTCTGCTGATACTCTTTTATAGGTTGAGAATGTTTTACCAGAAATACTGCGATGCTGGTCGCAGACTCCCTGGTAAAATAAAATTTCTACCTGCTGTTCCCTGGAGGCCAGCGGATGAAAATCCAGGGACCAAGATTTCAGTATATTGAGGGAGGTTCTAATAGTCTTTGAGTAAAACTGATGGACTGCAAAAAGTGGGAAGAATATTTTTGTTTTTTCCTGAATTTTTGTTCAAAAAAGCCCTGTTGTTTTGTTCAAAGCCCTGTTGAGCTTTCCCTGGCCTCCTTGAAACGAAACAAATAACAATCAGCCTGTTGAGACTCTAGAGCAAAAATGACCACAAATTTTGTTGCTGTGAAAGCTGCCAACGTGAAGCTTTAAAATATTGCAGAGAAAACCAGATAATCAAAACTTGTTTAAAGAGTCATTCAAACCCAAGATGAATGGGTTGACCAGATCGGCTGAAAGTCGATAGCTGTCTCCATTGCAGTGCTGAATTAAGCTGTTGTATCGGCCCCTTCCTAAATTTTGTCTTTGCCTCCTGTTGCAATCGTATGCTGGAAGTGCCGGGGAGAAGCACGTATGCCTTTGCCCTACTGGACTCTTTACTTTTGCTTAGGTTGATCTGCTTTTGGAAGAATGGGATCTGCTCAGCTCCCTGCCGTTGCCATCGAAAGCTGCTTTCTGCAAACAGTTGCGGGCTTTTGGCTGCCTGATCTTCCCGCGGGAGTAGCTGCTGCATGTTGCCAAGGATAAGATGCTTGGTTCAGCCGAGGGGTGGATTATGAATTGCTTTCCCAAGTTGAGCAAATCGGGCAAGCTGGCTCTGACGCTTCTCTCGCAAGCGGCTGGTTGGCTTGACTCGGGTAGGTTTGTCCCATAGAAGGCAGCTGCTTGCATAGCACCTGCTTCTATGTCACCACCTTGAGCATTGGTTTGAATAAGTAATAAGTGTTTCTGGTAATTATTCTAAGGGATCCCTATGTTAGAAGAGCTGGGGTGCTGCTAATGTGAAGTAGTCATGGGTGAGCAAGAGATGGGTTGCCCCCCAACTTTGTTTTTTCAGGTTCCTCTGTGGACCAGAGAAGCGTGAGGCAGTAGCTGTCCTGAACTGAAACAGCAGGAGAAGAGATCTGTGTTTTATAGAGATGCAGCGTCTGAATTTGTGGTATCCCGGGTGAACTTTTTTGGTCGGTGCCTCTCCCCAGCTGGCTTCGCTCCTCCCCTTGCACTCACGCAGCCCCGTGCTCCCATGATAATCATCCACCCCCAGCTATTATAAGCAGTACAAACAAATGACAAATCTCTGGGTGCAGGAAGGTAACAAGAGGCTGATCAGTAGCTTTAGTTATCTTTCCTTCGTGTTTATTGCAGTCTGCTGCAGTTATTTCAAAGGCACTGACATTGATCGACAGCTTCTATTAAGGCCCATCCAAGGCAGCTGGATTGAACAGATACATTAAATAAAGCAGTTATTGCTTTTCATTGCCTTTCCGTAAAATATCACTGCTAAATAGCTTCTGCCATCAGATGCAGTTAGGTACATGGTTTTAATTTGAGGGACTGCTTTATAACACTGCACAATTGACACTGGTCTTTGTTTCCCCTACAATAATGATTGTGTACATCCTGGAGAATTGATGAGCTGTCTTCCGAGGGTGGCGGGGGGAGCCGGGGCGGGGGCAGCCGCCTTTGTTGCTCTCACTCTTTTTTTATACTTGCCATGCTTGTCAGTTGTTTGCAGCACAGACAGAAATAATGTCAAGCAGGGCTCCTTATCTCAGGATGTTGTAATGTAGCTGCTGTAAGCCCTCGCCTGGAGACGAGATAAGAGCAACCTTACAAGCTTGTGGGGGAGCGAGGAGGGGGGCCAGCAGTGCCATCGCTGGGACAACAATGGCAGAGCTGTCACTTGCACATTATGACTCTTTCTGGTGCCAAGGAAAGATATGTATGCTGAGTGGTGAATAACAAGCACGAAAATAAAAGTCCCGAATGTTCATCTAATAATGATGTATTTGTAACAGGATTATACTGCCCAATGATATTCTTTCTTTATCTCCTCACTAAATGGCGGGGCAGCTGTGTGCTTTGGCATGGCATGATGTCCTTTCTTTTGTGTGCTGCATATTAATCCTTTATTGAAGTAATTAAATGTGTGCTTAATGGCAATGAGCTGGCAGAATGAACGTACAATTGAATTAGCAGTTATGATGGGGACCATGCTACAAGATGAACTAAATGCAATTACTGTAGGCATTTTTCTCCAAGTCGAATCTGGCTACATGACATGACTTAATTACAGGTTGTTAGACACACTCTCTGATCTCGTAGCGGTGCATGTGGAGGCACCGCTTCGGCTCTGTCATGTACCTGTAACACATCCACGGGCACCCATTTACTAAGAGATTTAGCCGGGCGAAAGGGTCGATGCGGATTCCTGACATCGCTGCAGGCAGCTCTCGCTTGTGGTGAGAAACATAGATTAAAAACCAGGCAAACAACAAAAGAGGAAGGCCAGTGCTCTGCTGCTGGGTATCTGGTAGGGTCTTTGACCAGCTCCTTGTTGTCCAGTGATCACCCCCCTTTCTTAGGGGATGCCGGCTCTTCCTTGAGGACAAGGTGGACAAAGAGCAGGTAGTAGTCTTCTGTGGAGTCCTTCTCTCAACATGTGTGCCTCTGGTCCAACTTTGCTCTCGGCAGGACTACAGCTCAACTTGCCTGACCCCAGCTGGACATCTCTAGACTAGCAGGGACAGAGTTTGGGACTTGGTTTTTGAAAACATCTTGGGAAACAAAATGGAAAAAGGCCAAATCATGCGGAGCTTTGCATTTGCAGTGTTAACTAAGTTTTACGACGCGACCTACAGTTGCATCAGAAGAAAGATAGTGCTGTAATTTAGGCTGTGGTAAGTTGCTGAGATGTCTGACACTGGGGGACTGTAACTACAGTATTGCAAGTATGGATTTGACAGCTCTTTAGTGATGTAAAATGTCAAATCCTGTGTTCCCAGAGGTGTTTTGTCACCGGTTCAAAACTGGTCTAAGCTTCAGCTCTCATCAAGGAAAAGGTTTGGTCTGTTTTGATAACTGTTGAGTCTGGATCATTGTTAGCAGCACGTAGACGTCTCCGCTGTCAGGGCCTGCCTTGTGTTACTGGCACACAGAAGACAACAGGGCCTTCCTGCCACCTGCTCCTCCTTGCTCTTAAGTGCCACGTGCCTGTCGTAGCCAGCGTTGTACGTCTGGAAGGCAGCACAAACCTTTCCGTACATCAGCAAGAGCTCCGCTGTCAAGTCGTCGCGTCCCCGAGCCTACCAAGTCTCAACCTGCCAATCTCGTGTGGCCCTTCCAGGTGACTGCAAACCTTTCAGGGTGTCTCTGAGTTGCTGTGGAAAGGTGCAGGTGATCAGTGTTGCATTTGGGTGCTCCACTCTCTTGTATTGTTTGTGCCCTATATTAATTTCTAAATCCAACATGTCACTGCAGAGGGGAGAGTAGGGTGACAGAAGTGGCAGTGAAACTGATCGTACAATATGTAACTGTTTATGAAACAAAATGTGTTTTGTTTTTTTTATTTTAACATAATAAGGCAAACCTTCTGGTCACCGGGCCTCCCAAGGTTTATTTTATAGCCTTCATTCTCTTCGGGGCCATAAATGAAACCCTTTCAGCCCTAATGACCACAATGACTTTCCTCGATCATGTTATTGCTACTTTGGCACATTTATTGCTTTCACACGCACTAATGGATGAGTTTGGATATGTTAACAATTTATATATCATTTGATCCTAAAAAAGAGCCCCCTCCCACCAACCAAACTAACTTAGCCCTGAGGATTGAGTAGCTTTTAAGGAGTATAAATGAATTTAATGCTTTAGAAAGAGCTTCTGTAAATTATGAACATGACACCTATTACATTAAGCTGCATTAAGCATTAATACATCTTCATTACTGGCAGGTTGCCCAAACCTCCAAGGTTGAAAAAGCTGCCTGAAATGCCCAATGTGGTAGTCACCTAAGCTGAGATTTATGACCTCTTTTTGGGAGGGTGGGACACCCTGACTCTCAGCTTGCTGCATTTGCCTCTGAAGAAACATCCTCATAATACCTGTTGCATCATGGCTTTTTTTCTTAGAGTTTCGTTGGCCTGTCTGCATTGGAGTGTCAGACTTCTAGGTAAAAAGGTGCGATAAATCTCGTGGAAGCCGCTGCAGAAATGGAAACTAGTTTCGCTAACCTTTTTAAGCCACTGGTAGTGGATTGCTTGACAGATTTTTCTAACCAGTGGCCAAAAATTATCTCACTGAGCATGTAATAATCATTTCTTATTGTAAATCCTTTCTGCGCTGTAGGCACCAAAGGCTGGAATTGCTGAATTGGTGTTTCCAATGGTTGTGGAGGAAGAAAGTCTAAAAAAATAATCACAGTACATTAATGAGAGCCTGCTCCACGCGGTCAAAGAAAGAAATAAAAGTGATTTTAGTGTCTTAAAAAGCAATATCCATTAGACTCAGATTTGTCTAAAAGTGGACTGAAAGGCTCTTATTTCAACAAGATGTACAGGCTCGGGGAAAAAAACAAGCTAAATGCTTCTGACATTGTAATTGATTTTATGTGGTACATTTATGAGACTTTCAATTCATGTTCCGTATGGGATTTAGCACTGAGGTGTTATTGCAACTTCTGAGACGATTATGTTGTCGTTCTTGAAGGAACAATTCAGCGGTTCCTCTGTTCCCAGACCAATACTGACTTGGGCTCGATGTTTACACCTTGCGACGGAGGAATACTTAAACCAGGGACTGCTTCTTTGCAGGTGGGAATACGTAGCACATCTTGGGAATCTGGGGGCCGCAGGATGCTGTAATGAGTCTCACGTTGGCAGGGAGAGGGTAATCCGCTGTTCCGGAGAGGCGGTAATATGAGACTGCAATCCAAGCTTAAAGCAATGTGGTCACTATATGAGATGGAGATTTAATGGATATTGTTCATGGTGTTGGAATATATGAAGCAATAAATTGCTTTTCTGGATGATTTAATGCTGAAGCAAGGTTGAAGACTTAGGTAACTGCACATGGTTTACTGCAAATACACTAGCTTTACAGTGGTAAATGTATAACCTATTAGACAGCAGAGGAGGGGAGGAAAAACAAGCAAACCCCAAAGCCTTTTAATCAAAGCTATATTCCAAGGTTCAAAGTCAAGCTCCTGGAAGTTGAAAAATACCATATTTAAGGTGACCCAGCCTTCTAAATCACATACTCTGTGAATGTGTGTGTGTATCTGGGTGTGCACATTTTATTATGGGTTTCAATTATATAAAAGCATGTTTTTTTTCTTCCGGATACTACCAGCCTCAGTGCACAGCATGAACCATGCACGAAGTGTGAAACAACTCTACAATATTTCTTCCTGTAGTGATGGCTCAATGCCAGGGGTTATGTAAACTCTGCAATAAATACGCATTTAATAATTTCCTGATGTTGTTCTTTGCGGCAACCATCACTTGTGTAGACAAATATTAATGAATTTATTTTTATTGCTTTTTTGTGAAACAGCCAACTAGCATACTTACGTCATTGAGTATAATTCACTGGAATTCAGTGAGAAAGTTCGAGTGCTTCAAATTAAGCACGTGCTTAAATCTCTGTGGGATTGGGGCCTTGAATGCCTTTACTGGATTAGTGGTGACGTGAAAATGAAAATAAATAGTAAATGACATCAGTGTGACTGCTTTGAAACTGTGAAGCTTACTAGTGTGTCCTGAAAAGCACATTAAGAGGAAATAATTAGACGTGCAGAATTTAGACACGCGCTTATGTCTAACTGGAGCTGCGCTTGCCGTTCCTTGGCTTGCTGCTTCGGGTTTTTTGTTGCTTGCAAGCAAACACAACAGGTGGTAGTATCACAGAACCATTAAGGTTGGAAAAGACCTGTAAGATAATCAAGTCCGACCATCAACCAACACCACCATGCCCTTTAAACCATGTCCACACGTTCCTTGAACGCAATGTTACGATGCAGTTGTCCGTTCTCTTAGCTGAAAGTTAATTCCAAAGGGCGTTGGATTTTAGGGACATTATCCTGGTTCTGTTGGTGTCCATGGCAAACCTCCTGTATCCAGGTGTGTCCAGGAGGATGTCCCTGAAAATGATATACTCTACAAAGCTCTCTTCCTGCTGTAAGGTGCCTTCAGGAAAGCTCTGTGCGTTTTGTCACCCTCTAAGAAGTTTGGTGCTTCTGAAGAACCTACTTGTTTACTTCATTATTTCATCTTGTGTAGATTGTCTGACGTCCTGTGTGTTTCTCAAGAGAACAATAACATTGCTTTTTTAACATCTTTCTAATTTTTACTTCCTTTGTGAACAAAGTCATGTTAATTATATGCCCAGCCCTTGTCATCAATTAGGTGTTTATTTTGAGTTTGCTTTGTCATTTATCATTATTTCCTACACGCTTTAAGCTGTACAAGGGAATATGGTCTTGAGCCTTCTTGGCTATTGTAAAATCATGTCCGAAAGCTGGCAGAAACTATAGGTCACTATTAAAGTTAAGCAAAAAAAATTTGCATGTGCTACCTTTGAAGGAATTGAAGAAAAATATCGTTAGAGCTTGAATAGAATAATTGAGCTTTTGAATCAACTCTAAGCTAAGAATTTGCAAGTGTATCTAAACATGGGAAGATCAAGTACTTAAGGTTTCTCTGGAAGTTGGAAAAGACTGTGTATGAGGTTAGGATCTCTTTTAATTGAAGGCCGGTATGATAACTGAATCCAAAGCCAAGAGATCATCGGGTTTTTCTTGTACAAAGTGCTGTCCTGATTCTAAAAGGTGTCATTGTTACAGGAGGTAATGCTTCCTATTAGGCATGGGGAGAGAGAATACAGATGTGCTTTAAAGTGTGTGAACTGCTTGCTTCTCTGTATAAACCGTGTGTTTCTAGATGTTCCAGGCGACTGTAAAGAGCAGAGCCGATTGCTTTCAACTCTGCTTCACAGGAAAACTTGGTGAATGTACAACGCATTCCCTGACCTTGTAAGTGTGCACAAATGGTTTTGCAGGTTTCAAGGCCTGAAATCCTTTCTCGGGGGACAGGTACGAGATGGTTAACTATTTGTAATGTTAGAAACATGGATAGTAAAGTGGGTGTGCATGTGTATTATTTATATATACATGTATGTCTTTATTCATACACTCTGATAGAGTAGCATGGATTAGGGTGGTAAACTGAGTGTTAATGTGACGCTGTACCTTCTGTATAAAGATACAATATTGTAGTCAGCTTAGCGTTCTACACCTGCCAGTGATTCATGGTGATGTTACATGGAAGAATTTCATGTATGTAAAATGTATATATTTTAGAAACTATGTAATTATGAAATATTTATCAAACATAAAATATTGCACTTCATAGATGTGAGGTGCAAAAAGTACATAGAAGCTGGGAATTCTAAAACCAGAAAGTTATCCGTATTTAAGTTTAAGGAATTCTGTTTTCTCTTCTCTCCCGAGTTAAGTAGAAGAGAAGATAAGAGTTAAGCATCTTAGCTATTGTCTTTAAGCCAGGCGTCTGAACGCATTTTACTGTGTATCTAGAACAAATGCGGAGTGACCTCGGGCCCTTTGAGCGAGCTCATTTACACAGTTAACTAAGTATAGATAAAGACATCAGAACTGTTGGCTCATGTTCTTGTTGCAGCTTCAGTCTCAACCAGTAGGATACCAAATGCCCTGAAACCAAGTCATAGTTAAAACTGTATTATTTAATCATTTTAATGCTGCTGGAGCACATGTTTGCTGGGATAGGGACCGGCTTGATGTCTCTTTCACAGCTCAAAGTGGATATTGTTTTTTTCTTGAGGGAGTTAAGCAGGACAGTGCTCTGATATTATAAGTAAGAACCGCTTTGTCCCTATGTAGTCCTCATTTGACGTACCCAATTGCTCCTTTAGTATTCAACGGTAACCTAAATATCAGAGGTGAGACTAGTCTAACGCAGTAAGCTGTTTGTAAGGCGCAAGGGACGCTGGTTATAGTGCATCTCTTAATGACCTCCTCAGGGTGTCCCATTCACAGCACAGGGCAGGAACTAATCTGATTATTGGTTTCAGTGCTCTTTGATGGCAAAGGGACTGAGAATTGCAAGGAAGGTGCAGGAATGAACTCTTTGCATAACTGGTTATGTTGCTGCTAATACCCAAGTGATGCTTGCTCAAGATGAACTAGCAGAGAAATGAATATTTATTTGTTTTCCAGTTCAGGAATAGTTGACCTTACATTTACACACGTTATAAATGTGCTTACAATACAAAGGATCGCTCTGTGCATGTATTTGCCCGTGGTCAGCTAAAGAAATGCAGACGTTCTATAGACAAATGTGCTTTAATGTAAGACCTCAGAGTCCGAGGGCATGAACTCCATCAGTTCCCGCTCCCTTCCAGGTTTTGGGAGGGAGTTGAGTCTGGCACAGAGCTGTGCATGGGATGTTCTGCAGGCACGAGCTCTGAGAGGAGGTATTGGGGAATATGAAATGGTTGTAGGCAGCGCTCCACCATGCTATGTGGATGTGTTTTTACAAAACCTGTTGTGTCCGACCGTTTCCAATGCTTTCCAACAGGAAGGGAGATTGAAGTCAGGAATGTTCTGCAGAGTCAGCTCCTAGATTTGTAGCTGTATTTTAATGGTTCATCCGACTCTAGGGTCAGAGGCATTTGTTCTTTCAAATCCCAGTAGATACCAGCGGCTTTTGCATGTGTCCCTGCCTGATCTTAGCCAGAATCCGTGCAGCTCAGGTATGTAGGATCCTCTTGTGTTTCCTGTTAGACAATTTGTTGTCATGGTTGCCGTGAGCTTTCTAGATGATATGACTGCTGAAAGTTTTAATGAGACTAAGATTGCTTTTACAAATGAGCACTCAATATGCCATTAGAATTGTTCTTTCACTGAAAGACATCATACCTGAGAGGGAAAAATGGCTCGGGCACCAGCCAATGAAGTCAGTAAATCAAAATAAATAAATGGAAATGCCAGGGGCTATGAGCGTGTACTTGATGCAGTTCAGAGCAATTACTGTTACCTGAAGCGGGGGAATCCATCATGTAGAAGCAGCCCTACCTGTGGGTGGAAAACCCGCTCAGATCAGCGTGGTTCCAGCGATGGCATCTCAGCAAGAGGCATTGCCTCTGAGGGCATGACTTGAAAGTTGAGCTTGACTTTTTTCAAGGACTCAGTTATTTCTTGGCTTGCTATTTTTGCACAGGCATCTCTCTCCCACTGGAAAGTGATGATCCCAACTTCTGTCCAGGAGGGATGTCATTTTCTTTCAGAACATCGAGAGCAAACGGATCTTGTGATGCTGCTCGTTGCAGTGGCTGAACATGTTCTGCATGTAAAAATGATCACTGAATGTATGTGTGTTGGTGTAGGGTACCTAAACTCTGTGATGGTGGAGATTTTAAACACTGTTGTGAATTGAAGTAGGATTCCTCCATGTATTTCCTTGTTTGGAATAAACGGTGGTATGAAATTCAGCCTAATTTCCCCAGAAAGAGAAAATCAGTTGACCCTCACATTCCTAAAAGCTGAACTAAAAATTTGGAGGCTCACATCAAAGCTCTGTAAATAAAGTGAGTAACACTTTGGACGCTTCTGGTGGGGAGAGGGGGAGGGGGAAATTCCCTCTGTAAAGAACACCCAAGTATTTAAAAAGAACTGGTTAGGTTTAAATATCTCACTGTTTTTCTTCTCCAGGGCTCCATGCTGAGGATTTTATTTTCCTTTGCAATGCTTATGCTGCTGAGCCCTTTTCTCAGAGGTAGGCTGACGTTAGCACGCTGAAGCGACTAGCAGGTTCACCGGAGCAAGTTTATTTGTAGTGTGGCCTGAGTTGCGTTTGAGGGTGCCATTACGATTCAGAAGGCTCCGCAAGGTTTGAATATCAATGGCACTTCAAAGGACTATAGCTGTGAATGAGCAGACGTGCTCCCTTGCCAGAGGATGGAAAGGGAGAGAGAGATGGGTTCAAAGGTAGGTGCCTGTGGGCCCGAGGGCACTAACAATAAAGTAGGCACCCCACGTCTTCATAAATGTGGTGGAGTCTCTCTGGGATCTGCAGACTGTGAGGACTGTATAGAAACTGCTCAAAGCAGCCAGACTGCTCTCCCCCCTTCGCTGCCCTGTGTGCCCCTTTAATCCAGCCAAGAATTGAGGAGAAAGAAATGTATTTGCTTTTCCCCTACAGAGATTTTTTTTTTTTTCCCTCAGAGAGATATAAATGGAAACCATGTAATTTATCTTAGGTTTTCTCAGGTATCATTTTAGATTTTGGGATTCTTTCCTAAGCCACCCGAAGCCCCTTCTTTTACTTGGTCTGTCTAAACAAAACTTAAACTTGGGGTAGTTCCTTTTTCTTAAATCTTCTATTTCAACTAAGCTGAGCACTTAGTTTTATTACTGGGGGATAAGTGAGGAAGAGACCTATGGTAGTTTTTGGTCTTCACTGCTGATGCACTAATAAAAAATATGATAGAGATTAGCAAATCTAGGCAAAACCTAGGAGTTTTTGTTAGCCTGATCAGAGGTACCTGCTTCTCTAAGACGACTGCATCCTTATTGATAAGTCTGGTGGACATGGGAGAAGGCCAATATCCTTAATTTAAGGATAGGAATCTTGTGAACAGGTATTAAGTGACTTGACCAAGGTCATTCAAGTAAACAGTGGCAGAAACAGGAAAGTGATGGCAAAAGTGTGATTTCATGCTGTAGTAATGAGCTATAGCTCATAGTGTGGGCTTGATACCTTTTAACTAAATTAACTCTGCTCAGGCAGCTTGTTTTGATGGTTGTTCTGTCCATTTTAATTTTTTCAACGGGGTTTTTATCACCACACACTTTTCTCTCTGCAATATGCTATATTGGACCTCGTATTGTAAACTTCATGAGGTAGGAAAACCACCTGTGTGTCCATATGGCAAAACTTACTTATGAATTGGATCCAGACCAGAACAGGCTTTTTGGGTATGTCTGCTCTGTGTTGTGAGGTAGGCAGAATACTTTAACATCCACTGCTATTGCTTCTTAGGAAATGCTCATTTTTCTCATGAGTGGTTAAAAAGTCAATTGCCTCTTTTTCTGGTGGTGGTGTAGGTGTTTTCTATGTAGAAGGGGCTTTCTTGTAATGGGTGACCCTGCTGTGGTAGGCACTATCACAGACTGTTACGGAGATGTTTTGTGTGATGTGCAATGCTGTACTTAACAGCCCTCTGCTGCTGAGAGACCTTTCCTGGTGTTCATGCTCCAAAGGGAAGAACTGGGACTGGACTTTCTGCCCTAACTTTGGCTGCACCCGAGTTGAATGTGCTTAGGCTTTGGAGAACCTCAACAGTATCCTAGCAGTGTTTTCATGGTAACCCTTGCAACTTCCAGACCTTGAACGCATGCGTGGATGGAGTGCGCTGTAGGTTTTGACTGGCTGCATCACTCGCAAGTGCAGGACTCTGGCTGCATCGCCCAGGCGCATCTTGCCCAATGAGTGCCAATAGCGGCTTTGTATTTGCTAAGCTTGAAGATCTCTAATGATTTCATGCAAGGTAGGCAATGCAGTGATTTACTTAGTTGATAAAATGCCATGCGCTGGGTTCCACCAGGGAAGCTTTCTTCCCTTTGTGTTTATAATGTAATTAAATTGAACTTGAACGTTTAAGCAGTGGGTTTACAGGAATCGGCACATAATTTTAAGCACTGCTAGTCCATCTGCTTATGAGATGTTAGACTAAGTATGATACTAGAGTATGTGTACAGAAGAGTATTCAGCCATGTTTTTAAGGTACGCTCAAAGAAATCTAGTAATGAAACGTGCCGCACATCTGTGTTTCATGCTCTGCGTAGTCAGTAGCTGAGGGATTCTCTTTCTTTGACCAAACCAACCATAATGCTCCAAACGGCTGTTCAAGATTGGGTGTTCTATTTTGCAAATTGGTTTTGCATTAACCACAGTAGAAAAGTGGCTTAAGGACAGCTGACCAAAAGGTACGTACAGGCTGCATCTGCATCTAGATCCTTGTCATAACTTCTTGTGAACTCTTCCAAGGTGGAGATGACGATATGCTTTACATCTGAACCCAAACTGCTGGGGACAGACTCCAGTTTGCTGACCTGCTGCAGGCTTTTTCTATAGCCAGGAATGAGATCCTAGCTGGCCATGTTAACTAGGCTGATTTGGGGAGGGACAGTATAATTCAATTTCAGCTAGACAAATGTGTTCTAATTTTAGCTTGGTTTATGCTAGCAGAAGGCTGCCTAGTATGTGTATTTCTGTATGTAATTATTTTTAGAACTTTTATCTTTATTCATCCATATCTGGCCTGAGACACATTTTCCCTTTTAGACCAATGGGTTGCACTTGTTTTATTTGCAAAGAAGTTCTTCTTTCTTCAGACCAAAGGCCATGTTTTATGTTGATATTCCTAATCAGTTTACCTTCAAAATTGTTGGAGCATACTTTTGTGTTCTAACCTTTCAATATTTAATCTGACCTTGTTTGGTTTGGAGGAAATGTCTTTGTTCGCCGTTGTTTGCTCAAGACTTTGATAATACAGGCACTTTGCTAGTGTTAAGTATTTGCTTTGCTAGTATTTGGTTTTTTATTACATCAGACTGTGGCCCAAAGCATATTACTCGGGACAGCAGCCTACGTAATACACAGGCATAGTTGTGCTATTGCTTTGGCTCCGGTGACAGATCTTATGTGAGAATCGTGGCTAGTTAGGGCAGCTCAGGAACAGTTGCCTGTCCTAGTGGGGCTCGTGCCGCTCAGCGGGACGCATAAGAGACTGGAAACACGTGCAGCACTTGGGATTTGGATTTGCTCTGTGCTGAAATCTGAGGAACAGCCAGAGGAGGTTCTGCCCTACCTCAAACCTGGCAGGGCAAATAAATATTCAGAGGACAGAAAAAGAGGTACTGGGGATGGGTGGAAGAAAGCTCGTGCTAAAAGCAGTTATCACAGTTGTTGGAGAGAGGCTACAGACATGGAGCGTGCCTCCAGTGTCGGTACGGGTTTCTTGCCCCCTCCTCTGAGCGTGCAGGGCACATACGAAGAATCTGAGCCTCACCAATGTGTTAAGATGGAAGAGAGTTCATATCTTTGGTATGTGGGTGGTTGCTTTTGTCTTTGCTCTGAAGGCACCCCCTCCTGAATTGGTGCAGCATCCATTCCCCTCTTTGCGGTGGAGGTGCCGAGAAGCTCTGAACACGGAGCAGACATCTGCAGCCCATTCGGTGGTGCCAAGCCACGTGAGTCGGTCTGAACGTGTGCTTTGTCTCTTCAAGTGTGCTCCCGTCTAGGCTGGCCGTCCCTGCCCCATGCGAAGGCTGAGACCCTTCCAGTGTGCCCAAGCATGAAGCAGGAGTCCGTGACTTCACAGACTTCATTCTGCACAGGTTTCGCTGATGGTGTATTAGTGATTCAGCTGTCGTGCCAGCCTAATGACACCGTATTGCCATTTTGTGAACTCCGCTGTGCAGACAGGAGCTTATTAGTTTCTGCAAGGATTTACTTTTTTCCCAGACCCATCACTTGTTTTATAAAGCTATCACGTACCATTTAAATACTTACCGCTGTTCTACAGTCGTCTTGCAGTACTTTTTGCTCTGATATATTGCAAAATGGCCTATGTGAAATCCAGGGCAATAATGATTCAATATCAATCACTATTATAATTTTTTTGGTTCAATGATATTTCGGTGTGGTCTGACTAAGGTAAAAGGAATTAGTCTTTTAGGGATGGACTCTGTCATTATTTTTCATTATTTACTTTATTCTTGGAATATTCTCATTGATTTTTTTTCAGATCACTTGCAGTATTAGAATGAGTAAATAGGGTAAGAGTGAAGACATACCGTGTAGGAGAGCTCAAAGCTGGGGAAGCAAGTCAAGTCTGATAACATTTTTCTCTGTTGCAGGGTATTTTCTATGGCATGTTTTTACTGCTCTTAGGTGGTTCAGGTTTCTCCTTTGCTTTAAATATACTTTTTGCTCACGTGCATAATGAGGGTGTATTCTAGACTCACTTGCTGGTATTTTCTACAGTGACAAGTGATTTTTTTTCTTTTTGAGGTCCATAAACATTCTCAGCTTGGGCCTCCATCTTTTAGAAGTCTTAATTCTTTTTATTAAAATGCTCAGCACCTGCTCTCTAGCAGCCAAGTGATACGTTGCACTGCTTAGGATGAATGAGCTTTAATAAACATGATTATCTCTGTCTAGAATATCTCCTCTGTGAGTAGATGGCTGCATGCAGTTGTTTTTCCCTACTCAGCCATTACTCTTGACAGCGTATCCGAGAGCATTTTCTGCAGAGGTTTCTTTGGCAGTCCGAGTGGCTGCACAGGTTGTATCTCATGAGTGACATGATACAACAAGGAAACATTCAACACTTTGAGTGTAACCCATAACTCCAAGGTATTAAGCTATTAATTTGAAAACATGTCAATGAAAATTGATGTGTGACTTTATGTCTGCGAAACAGGCCAGAAAATATCATGGACTCTCGATCTTGAGCCACAGACCCTGCCTGTGAGCTGTGCAGTTTCCTACTCAGGAGGAGGGGACACTTGGTGCTAAGCCATGGGTGTAGCTTTCTGTTGTAGTAGTTTTAGTGTCCGATGGTAGCAGGGAGTAGATGACTCCTGTTTACCAGGTCTCTTGCGCTGGAAACACTTTGGAAGATGACTGTTACACTTGCTGGGGATCTGTCTGCCTGAGCGTTCCTGTAAATAGAGGTAATCGCCATAGACAGAAGAAGCTGGGCACTGGTAGCGCTTTGCAACGGCTGATTTTCTACATTATATGAAAGCTTCATCAAGGGCCAGAAATTACTTTGGAATCAGTTAAAATGCACATCGTCCCCATTCTTAAGACAGTGCTAAAAGAGAGCAGCCTTTGTATATGGTCTTTAGACTTAAAATGCCTCTGTGTATTTCTGAAAGGAGAGTCATCCAACGATTATGAGGCCGAATCATGGGGCTGACCAACTGATAAGAGCCTCTCCACATGATGAAGTCACTGGGACCCGAGTGGGGACTGCTTATCTGTTATATATCCTCTGAGACTGGAGTGGCAGAGTTGGGGTATCTGGAACTGTCTGCGTTGGAAAGGGTCTGTAGGATGGCAGTAATGTTGTATATGTGGCTTAACCAAGCAATTAGTGAAACCCGAAGCCTTTCTGGAGCTGATATTCCATTTTGGCAGGCTGATTTTTTTTCAGGAGGGATTTTTCATAGTTCACTGTGGTGCAGGTAGGACCGAAATCGGGTTCCCCTTCTCTTGAAATACTGCTGTGGGCACCAGTGGAAGTAGGGTCAGGTGTGTCGTACGAAGGACGTCCTCCTCTCCTTCACACTAATTTCATCCAGCTACTTTGGCTGGGGTGAGCAGCAGGACCAGACCCAAGTGCTCAGTGTTAGTCCCAGAAGCTGTTGCTCTGCGGGACTAACAGCGTGAGAGTGAATAGCGGAACGCTGTGAGCTTGGAGGAGCTTGCTGGATTGAACGTGAAGCTTGAGTGAATAGCTTACTGCAGCTTTTTGGTTTGGAGATACAGTCTACATGGCCTTATGGCTCAGAGAAACGAGTCCAGCAAAAAAAAAGGGGTTTGTGTTCTGGCTTTGTGAATATCAGATGGGGGAAGACGTGGTTAGTGCCAGAGACTAAGCAGCCAGTCCTGCCTTTTGTGCCAGAGATGACTGGAAAGTGCTTTGCCTCAAGCCACGTCAGCAGAGAGGCTGCACGGCGTACACAAGCTGTGTAAGTAACTGCCACCCCAAAATTATTGGGGGGAAAAAAAGGAGGAGAACTCTGTGAAGTAATTATTATTGAACATTATCAACGAATGCTTTTTTAGCTTCGTTATGGCTTTCACATAATTAAGCCCCTGAGAATGAAAGCTCAATATTATTTTTAATGACAGAAGTGTGTACAAGTTCAGCAGACACTTTTGCTGGGATAGTGATTGGAGCATGAGACCTTCCAAACAAGAATAAGGTATTCTGTAAGGGTGTGCAAAAAGAGGCAGTTCAAGGGGTGAGGAGCTCATCTGCTGTAATAGAGGGGCATAAGCGAGTGGCTGTAGAACAGAAAATCCGTTTTATTTTTTGCTTGAATCATATAATTAGGTGGCAAATAACACAACCGCGTGAAACTGTCGCACCTGACAGCCACTGATGTTCAACTGGAGATGTTCTGAGCATTTAGAAAGCTTTGCTTTCTTTCTCATGCGTCATGTGATAAATAGAAGCAAAATCCTCTTTTAAATGGAGCTGGTAAAATTCCTTTTGACTTGAATAAAATCAGGACTCAATTCTGGGAGTTGAATATACATCTAAAAGTAGGAAGGAGCCCTATTCCAAAATGCTTGAGGTACTCTGTTTTTTCAAGTCCGTGATTCAAAAATATCTTTGAGAATTCCTCCACAAGCAGCAACACACCAGTTGATTAGGTATTTTTCTTACCATAAGCTTACCTTTTTAGTTGACAAAAAATTGCTGAACCTTCTATACGGGTCCAATGCCAAGAATAGTAATGGGGGGGAAAAAACCTTACAGTGTATTTATACGTTCACGTCATTCGTTTGCGTAAATGGTTGCAGAAGCTTCTTTGATTTATATGGCCAGCAGATGTTGGAACTTAAAGCACCTGCTAAGAAAAGCAGATTCTTTATAGCCGTGGCCTAGCCCTGTCTCCATAGGTTTTTATTTTTCCCCTGGCCTCCTTGCTGTGGCCCAGCAGTATCTGTGCTATTAGTTCATCTGTGCAGACGGCGTCTGTGGTGGGTCTTGGATGCTCTGTTCTGTGTATCTGCCAGGCCTGCTTTGATAACGCAGCCAAGCCACTGCTGGTTGAAATGTGAAAAATGCCAGAAGCTTCTTTTTCTGTGTGTACAAAATCAGCCCGGGAGGCCTGTGACATGAAGAAAGCATAACTCGTTCTACTATGCTGCTTAAAAAAACAGCGACAAACAAAATAAATAAAGGAGGCTTACTAGCAACACCTAGGCAGCACGGCAGCTCAAAAGCAGGGGCTTGTATTGTGCCAACGTGATACAATTGCCCTAGCTGGACAAAAGAAGTCCTATTAAACTACGAAGGAGCGAAATTAATCCTAATCAGACAAACTGTTTGCTCTACTGATTTTCTTGCACCCATCAGTGTGTCTGGAAAGGTCTTGCCCGCTGCTTCTAGGGGCTGATGTTCCGGCATCACTGCCCAGAATTTTAGTCAAATCGCACTGATTTAGCCCCCGTACATTTGGATACACAGTAGTAAAAACAATCTATTGTTCGTAGCTGTTCTGCTCCCATCGTAACATCTATTGATCTTGCCTGTGCCATCCCTGGCTTTCAAAAGAGATGCACAGCAGCTGTGGAGCAAGCGAGCCAGAATGTCAAGTTTGAGGGTAGGCATCAGGGAGCTGAGCGTTTCTGCAGATGATGGAAAATCCGCCTGTAGCGGCCTTTGTCTCTTCTCAGTCTAAGTCTGCTGTATATGAAACTGAGAACAGATGATGTGTGCCTCGTCAATAGATGTTGGGAAATTCATAGTATAGGGGGTGAAGCTGATGGGGAAAATACCCTGTGATGCTGGAAACAGCTGAAAACCGCAGATAGCTGCACCAAGACCCACACAGAAGGGTGATGTCCTCTTAAGTGAAGAGCGGACTGCCCTCCTTGAAGGGAAAAGGCAAATGCTGTAGGTGTGGCACTCCTGGAAGGCAGGCTGGTGGAGCTGGCTGTCATCGCTGAGGTGAGATGAATCGGTTTGGGTGCATTAGGGTAGCTGAGTAGCAGGTGACTCTCAAAACAACAGTGAGATGTTTGCAATGACTACACTGTGACTCCTTCCCTGGATAACTCCCACGCAGAAGCAGCACGTGTTTGCCGATCTTCAGTGTGCGGTGAAGAGCTGTGCCTCGTTAGTTTGTATAAAGGACTGTAGCTTAAGCGTGCATGGATGGTGCACCTGAAAGAGGAAAATGAGGCTTGCTTACCTTAAAATCACATTACAGTTCACAAATCCACCAATGATAAGGCTTTTAATTCAGTTGTAAATCTCTAAATTATATTTAGATCAGAGTTACTCCTGTTATAACAGTTTTTGTAATGCTATGAGTATTCTGCCAAGCACAGAAGCTTGAGTGTTAAAGGAATACATCATACCAATTAGTTAATGATGTAGTTTTGTCTAGCCAAGTATTGCTAAAAAAAAAAGTTGGAAAGCGCTAAAGGAAGTGACATAGTTTGGCATCTTGACTGATACTGCATGATCTTTGACCTCATTTAATTGAAGTAGTAACTGATCTTAAATACAGTATTTCTTCTAGCTCCTAATGACTTTTGTAATATCTGCTGGTAGAGTCGGTCCTCTGCCATGGCTGTTTATCGCTTGCTCTTCAGTTCTCAGTAAGTCTTGACTTCTGCCTGACCCTGTGTGACTGAATTTGATGCCTTGGCATCAACAGGTACAGAATTAGCCCCTAGCATGGGAGGGCGGTACCCTCTGTAAATGTTACTCTGCCTTGCTGTTACCAAAGGGAGGATGAACCTAAGTCATCCCCCGAGGGATGGGGCAGTTGTCTCTAACTCAGCCAACACAGCCCTCCAGCTATTTGTATCAACAGTAGTTCTCCCTGAAACCAGGTCCGTTCTAGTTGAGAGAGCAGTTTCTTGTAGCCTTCACCTTGATCTGGCATGCTTTACATTTGTTACTTCTCTTGTTCTCTAGGCAGCCTGCAAGTTAGAACTGAGGATTGTTGCTGTTTCTTTGTCAGAACATAACTTTGTCATTTTTCTTGCCATCTGACCTGCCAGATAGGGAGAAGTAGTAAAGACAGGTTGTGTGTTACAGGGTGGAAATGAGGACAGGGCATTCGTATTGTTCAACGAGCTGGCGTGCCATCTTGGCAGCAGCCAGCTCTTCGGAAGGCGTTCTTTGGCTTTGCTGCATCTCAGTCACTAAAGCACTCTCCTTTGAACGCTGACTGAACCTGATTCTTAGAGCTAAGCATTTTGTCTTGTGTTTGGCATTAAACTGCAGCTTTATTCTGAGAAATGTCAGCGAATAGCCTGATGTGTTTCAATGGACTCTACTGGCGAGTTGGGATGGACTGTCTGCAGAGGGTGTTCCCAAGTGCATTGAAGAATTGGAAAGAAAATGGAGGAAGAAGTTAGATCTGTGGTGTGTAAACTAAGTCAGATGAAATGTCGTCTTAATCAGATGTGACAGTCACTTATGTTGCTGTAGTTTATTAGTGATAAACTAATATAGGCTATCCATAGCTGATGGAATTGATGTATCATTCCTCATTGAAGTAATTCCTAATTTAAGGCAAAGGTCTCTGTTCCTTGACTGAATGAAAGTGTTGCTGACATGAAATGAGAGGCTTTCTGGGTTTAGGATTGCATCTAGAAATAGGCCTGTCTGTGAATGACAAACTCTGCTCAAAGGCAGCCTCAGGAATGTGCAAAAAGGAAAAGTGACTTGAGCATCAGCACAGCTCAAAATTGGCGTTCAGCATCATGATGTAAAAAAAAAAAAATGCCTTACCAACCGAAACTGTAATTGCCCAGTATTGGCACAAACGTGTGCAAGAAGAGGCCAGTGCATCCCATGCAAATCGCCACACTGAACTTCTGAACTAGAGAAATAGATCCATTGGCTCAGCTGGCAGAGGGGACCAACACCCAGCGAGCACCTCCAAGGCACCTTGTCCGGTGGACAATGCGTGCCCGCAGCTGAGGACAGAAGATACGGATGACCGAAGCATACAGGATCTGGTCAAGATGAGGAGAGAGAGTTGGGTTCCCTCTGTGGAGAGATGATCCTATTGACAGGCCCGGTTTTGTTTTGCCCGGATGACTACTGAAGCAGAACACAAAGGTAACCAGGGAAACTTAGGTCGGAGAGGCTCTGGCATCCTGGTGGGGTCTTAGAAGTATCTTACAGCCCCTTTCTGCTTGAAAGGAAGAGAAGGCATAGGGCTTGATGAATAGAGAACGACTTATCTCTAGAAGAAATGATTAGTTATACTTAAAATTATAAGGTTGGAAATTCAAATCTTATCCCCTTAAAAAAAATGAGGAGAGGTGAGGGGTGGTCAGACTTGAAACAGTAAGGTGAGTTTAATCACGTACATACAATACAGCTCTAAGGGACAAAATGCTGAGGAAGAAGGTTTAAGATATTATTTAACTTCTTTAATGATCTTGAAAGGTAGTAGGCAGTACATTAATGAACTGATAATAAATTAGGAGGATCTTTGGATAGATAAATGATAAAAAAGGGGCATTGATTTCTTAATACAGAAAGAATAGCGAAATGATTTTCAAGCAATTGCCACTGAAGACAGCTGTGAATGCCAGAAAACGCTAATATTAAAGAAGCACTTGTATAAACCCGTGGGTATTCTAGCTGTGTGATGCTTGAAGATAAACTTTTTGCTCAAGCTTGTTCTTCTAGCAAGTGACAGAAACAACACCTCTATACTTCCTAAGTATTTAAATTTTGCTGGTTTATCCTTGATAACAGGTTTTCCAAAGCTATTTAACTGTGAACCATCAATACATTGCTAGTCTGATATTGGAAACATACTTACAAAATGTTCTTGAAACATTAGCCGTCCTTTTCGCACCTATATGTTCCCCTGCAGTTGGGCCATCAAACTAAGGGAAAAATTATCAATGACTGTTCAGAATTTTGCCCACTACTTCTTTGACTGCAGCTGAAAAATATTGGGGAAGCGTTGTACAGGATAATCTATGCTTCTCCCTCTGCCCCCAAAACAATAACAAAAAAAAATGAGTATTCAGTTAAATGAGATGTACCTTAAAATTAGATGGCTAGCAGCATAACCCCCTTGGCGGGGCCGGTTGCAAGAGATGGTCCCTGAACTAAGGCAGTTTACGTAAAATTGAATCACAGGAAAGGAACGTGAGCACCCCGGCTTCTGAGTGTGTGCTGCGCCCTGGAGAAACTGCGTGGCTTGCTTCAGGCTGCTTAGGTTGTGGTGTGAAGTGTTCCCTTTGCTCACAGACAAGATGTTTTGATTACCGGCTTAGAGATGAAGACAGTTGTCTATTGATAATGTAAAGAGATTTTTTTTTTATATATATTCTTAAACTTCTCTGGAGGAATCCTGGCAATCATTTTGGTCAGAGATGGAGCAGTAAATATTTGCTGAAGCTCCAGACAAGCTAAAAGCACATGACAAACTGTCTTTTTATTATGTGTTTATTGAAAATTAGGGTACTTCTTACTAAGTACTGTAGAAACAAGGTTGATAATCAATAGTAACAGGAAATAGAACTAGTTTTTAGCACTTCTAGGTAAGGCCCAAGGAAAGCTTGAAAAGATGTATTGTGCTTTGGGGTTTGCTGTGTAGGTATTGTCTAGCGGCACAAAACAGGGCTTGGACGGGTTTTTGTGTCAAGAACTTCACTCCCTCAAACTGCTAGAAACAGCAGCCCAGTGTGTCTTATAGGCGTTCCCTCCTCTGTCTTTTGCATGTAGGACTGTAATTCTGCATTTTTTATCCATCGTGTTCTCTTGAACTCACTTTGTTTTAGAATAAAACTATCCAAGCAGTGTAAACAGGAGAGGTTTCCAGCGAGGAGCTGTTGATCATCCTGGAGAGCTGGGTATTGCTTAGTGCTGGTCCTTCTCCCTCACCCCGCAGACTGCGGCTTTCCACTCACTGAGATGCCAGGTACAAACCCAAACTGTTGGCACATAACCCAGGCAAATATTCTGATGTTTTCACTGAAGCATGGGAAAAGGGCTCCCAGGAGAAGCTGTGTTTCTTAGAGGCCTCAGCTGCAGCTGTGGTTTCTGGAGATAACATTTGATTAAATGAAAGCTGCTGCTCAGCACAGCTTGTGGAACCACAGTACCATCCCCTGCTCTTTGTGCTCATAGCTCCCCTTGATTGGGCTGGAGTAAGGAGTCTCTCATAGCAAGACGCAGCTGTGATGGTGCTGCATGGGCATGCAGTGCTGTATTAACTTGTGCAGGAACAAGCCTTGCCCTCCCTAAGCAGCCTCCCCGGGCTCCAGGGGCTCCTGCTGTCCTGGCTCCGGATGCCTTGAGGGACTCCCTGGTCCTGCCTTGTCCCCTTGTGCTGCTCAGGGGTAGCCTGAGGGCACTCGCTTGTGCCTCCTGGCAGTGCTCCCAGCATCACAAATCGTTAAGGTTGGAAAAGACCTGTAAGACCATCAAGTCCAACCATCAACCCATCATCAAGCCCACTAAACCATGTCCCGCAGTGCCATGTCTACGTGTTCCCTGAACCCCTCCAGGGATGGGGACTCCCACCTCCCTGGGCAGCCTGGTCCAATGCTTCACCACTCTCTCTGTAAAGAAATATTTCCTAATATCCAGCCTAAACCTCCCCTGGCGCAACTTGAGGCCATTTCCTCTTGTCCTATCACTCCTCACTTGGGAGAAGAGACCAACACCCACCTCACCACAACCCCCTTTCAGGTAGTTGTAGAGAGTGGCCTGGAAGTGCTTGTTGTTGTATAGAAACCTCTGTGGTGCTGCCGTTAAAACAACACGTATAAGGAAGTTTCTTGGGAGATGAATCTATTGCTGGTAACGTGGCCGTCTTTGGGAGCCCTCAGCTGCCAAAATACTGGAGCTGCCTCTCGTGCTTGTGCTGGGAGCTCACAGGCAGGTGTTGAAAGCATCATTCCCGTTACCCAACGATGTATCCTCACTATAGAGCACATACAGTCTTCCTGTTTTGTCCTGGAAAAATGCATACTGCTGAAATGACGGTGAGTGGGCGAGCGTGCTCTCGGGGGGAAGAGGCAGCAAAGCCCTGCTCCAGGTGCCCAGTGGTAGGCAGGGGCCCTATCTGAGGTATTCTGTACGTCCCTGCTGGGTATGGCTGAAATACAGTAAGGAAAAAAAGTTGTAGGAACTTCTTGGGTGAAAACTATTATTACTGCTTTGGTTCATTTTACCAATTAAGTGTTTAGTTTTCTTTTTTTAACCTAAAACTGTCTGTATGTTTAAGTTCTTTAGATTCAGTAACTTCAGCTTAGTGAAATTTCTAATGGTTCTGAAAAAGGGACCATTTTTTTTTAAAATGGAAACAAAACTTTATCCTTTGTCTGCTGGTAACTCTAAGTATCAAGCTTTTTTTCTTGCTGTGCAACAGAAATGACTTTATACAGAGCGGAACAATATTATCTGCTGGGATTTTAGGTATAGTTGTGTGTAATCTTGTTGTAAAAGTACATCTATTGATGAAGACAAGAAACCTTGCTGGTTAAACACCAAATACAAGATGGTGGGTATATGTGCAGATGTCTGCTGAGTGAGCATTTAAAGGACTGAACGAGGACTGGTAGCCAGGAGTTGATGCATCTGGATCTCATCGTCGATATTAATTTTTACTAGGGCAAAAATAAGTGTAAAAAAAAAAAAAATTATTCATTTAAACAGCAGTGTTAAACTCATTTTTCCCAAGCTGCCCTGCAGTGAAAGGGGATTGCTTTTCACTGCTGCTTGTTAGTTGGTCCCAGGAAAATTCTGCTGATGTAATTGTTTTGTAAATCTTTTGAGGTAGAGACTTTTAATTTTGTACGGTGTCCTCTTGGTATCCCTTGGGCATAGTCACTTAACAACATATATATAACACCTATAATGCACAGTACATAGTCCATAGATATTGAAAGCTGCAAATGTCAAGAGAAAACATGGCTCAAGACCACTGTTACCAGGGTCTAATTAGACATCGCTGGCATCCTCACCTACTAGGTCAGGTCTTCAGTGAAAGATTTGGTTCTGAGTGCTTGTGCCTTATGAAACTGTCATTTTTTTAATCCAGGCTTAATACTTTCCCTTCTGAATAAATAGGTTAAATGTGCCGTGTTAATTTGAGAGAGAATGTAGCAGTAAGAGGCAATCACGTACAATTGGAAAGAAATATTTACGGTCAGTTTAGCAGGATCAGCTATCAGATGACCTCTGACATCCACCATCATCTACTAGAGAGCTAATTAGCTGTAAAAGTAGATGACAAGTCAATTGCATCAGCACAAAGGATGAATTTGTCTTTTTGGGTTTTGCTGATAATAAAGTCTGCTGGATAAAGATAGGCAGAGAGCCACCTGCGTGTGAAAAGCAAACTTTCCTGGAGGAAGGTTAAAAGAAGATGCAGCTGTAAACAGAAGCATAAAGGCAAGGTAAAGGTACAGGATGAGGGGATGCTTGTGGTCAAATGGGTGGAGGGGCTCATAGCTACAATGAGGTAACGAAGCACAAAAGAGAATTCGGTCTGTGGACCCCAAATTTAGTCCGGTGCTAATTAGATTGTCCCGATTCGTAAAAAGCTGCGCATCCTTATTGCAGCCTTTGAGGATGCTGTTGGCTATATTCAATGGCACGCTTACCTGGCAATGAAGTAAAGGCAGCTTTCCCGGATGCTTGAACGCCTGCTTCTTGCACACAGCCTTGTGCTTTCAAATACACAGCCCGCTTATTTTTGCGCACCAGTTTCCAGTGGGACTCGCTCCAGGCTCATGCCTCAGTCTTAACTTCTCCATTTCCGTGTTTGCAGCCTTGAGACAATTTAAAGTTTCCTTCACATTGGCATAAATGGGAATTAATTGTTCTGTAGCTTTGAAATTTGCTCCAGATAAGTGGAGAGAACGCTTGACCTGGTCAAGTGAGACTCCCTGTTTTGCCTTCTCAGCTTGGTCTGCTCCTCGACGTGTTTCTAACTGCTTCAAGCAGGTACGAGGTGGTGGAGCTGCTCTATGGCAGCAGCCTGTCTGTTGTGGGAGTCTTGCTGGAGCTAACGCTAGAGGAGTTGAGACCTTTTCAGCAGCTTTGAGAAGATCCTGTGTGAGGGATGCTGCAGGGAGCTGTTTGGCCCTATACTGCACAGAAGACCTTCTGGGCCATACTCATCCTTTTTTACTTTTGTGTTCCTCTATTTTTCCTACAAAGTTCCCTCTGATTTAGAATTTTCTTCGGTCTGTCCTGTACCGTGCTGTTCTCCGCGTAGGCACGTAACATGATGCACTGGTGGCTCTACCCAGTAACAAGTCAGGGTTACCCCTTCCCTCTTGCTACTTCTGGAATGCTGGTTGCCATTGTGAATGTGGTTTATGGCACAAAGCCATTTTATGACTGGCTCTACCAAGAGCATTCTTTAGGGGCTTAAAAAAAATACTATTTACTTAAAAAATACAGTAAGGAAAAAATGGGAGCGATTGCACTTTCTGGTATATAAGATGGGCTCTGTGGGGTATAGTAAAACAAGTTAGCAAAACTGATTCCTGTTTCTACAGTAGCACAATTAGCTACACTTGGCTATAAAACCAACTAAACTAAAGAAATGGGAAAAATGAGATAAGGAGTGTTAACTTAACCCCTTTTGAAGGGGACCTGCAAGGAGTTCCGCTCACGTGCAGAATACAGTTGGTGGTTTATGCCATTCTGGAACTGGCGAGTGCTTTGTTAGCAAGCGGGTAAGGGATGGCTGCCACTCTAATTTTCGTAGATAAGACAACTGTGTAAGCGGCAGGCAGCCGCTGAGTGTCTGGAGTGCTAGCCCTAACCCAGGCCAGGTTGTTCTCAATTGTCTTCTGTTGTGGAAACACTCCGACAGCTGTTACAATTGTGGCAGCTGTTTTGTCTTCATTACATGATTAAAAAAAGAAAGACAACTCAGGCCAATTTCTAAGGTTCATAACTGAGCGCAAATCCCCACCGAAGCTGAGTGGAGTTTATTTGATTGTTCTGCAAAACTGGCTCAGTTTGTAAACTGTAGCTGTAGAGAAGTCTCAAAACCCCTGAAAGCCCTTATGCTAGGATGCTTTAGCCCCACTGAACTTGGCGACTTCTACACCACTGCAGACTCTAGTTGACTAGAGTACCTTTAAAAAGGCTTCCCGAGTTAATAGAAGGCACCAGGAGCTTTGCATAGCATTCTTGCCCCTATTCTCTCGTAGCTGAGCTACTTTGGGCACGACCTTATCCCTTTGTAGTTGCATACCCACAACATACTTGTGACCGGTGAAGAAGGCAACGTGGCCTACTCGGTTAAGGAGCAGCTGAAGATGCAAAGCTCTGAGTCTGGTTTCTGTTGGTATTGCTCACTTGCTGTGGGACCTTTGCTGAGCCTCAGTTCTGCAACCTGTAGAAGGAGGATAATCACACTTGTTAACTGATTCCCCCAATAAATTCCAAGCTAGTTACTAGATAGACAGCTGCTTCCATTAGGGGTGTTGAGATGTGGTGAGACTAGAGTTTATTTTGGTTGAAATGATGTCCTGATAGCTTTGTGCTTCCCTTACTTGTTCCCTGCCTTCTCCTGTTTTCTCTTCACCGGACGCAAACATTGTACACTTGTTGGAAAGGGAGTCTTTCCTCCTCTGAATGAAGAGCCAAGCAGTCCTCGCTGAGGGATGGATTCAGTTTTGGACAAAATGAGGGCGTTGCTTTCTGGTAAAGCAACCCCAAACTTTTCATGTAGGCTTTGACAAGTAACTGTCATCAGCAGCATGTTGTGTGTTGACGTACCCATATGTAGTGGATAGCTGAGAGCTCCAAAAACTATGCAAAATCTCAACATCTACCTATTTCTGCTGTGATGAAGAGTGCAAGCTGGTTTTGAGATACCTATGGGTTTTTTTCTTCACAGTGTGTCCTAATGATCCAGGTGATAAATTCAAGGTAGCAATTTGAAAGGGAAGGATGAATCTCCTGCTGATGCTAAACAGCAGCATCCCTGAGGCGTTCAGCCGGGGACTCGCAGGGCAAGAGTGGTGTGGCAGAAAGTACTCTAGTACTGTGCGATGTGCTTAACTTCTTGGTAGAAATGCTTCAACAAGAAAAAAACCCATATGAAATCCAACTACAGTCCAGAGCAGATTGCATTTTTATAAATATGAATAATGCAAGTTAGTTTTTTTAGTTTGAAGTCATTTGAGGACGTGGGGCATGGTAAAGATCATCTATTGAAGTCTGCAATACTCAACTGTTTATGTTGCTTTTCATATTTTTAATAGAAATTCTTTTTTTAAACTATCTTTTTAAATGATTTATTAAAAAAGAAAACATTTTCTTCTGCTCTTGTCCCCTTATATTTTATTCAGACTCTTCTATCATGCCGGCTTCTGTGGTGCGTGAATGCTTAGCTACCACTGCACTACAGCAGACCGGCATGAAACGATATAAAAGACTATCACATCAGTGAGAAAGCATGATTGAAGATTTTTAAAGGGCTGCATAGGTCAGGCAGAGCACCTTGAAGCTAACGTGAAATTTGACTTGTGACCAGCGGATGATAGAGACAGAAGTGGAATTGGGTGCTCGCTCCGTCTGGTGCCGGTCAGAATCCCAGCAGCACCATTTGGTACCAGCTGCAGTCTGTTAATCCTGGGTTAAGGGCAACTGGCAAAAAGGGTGTTACAGTGGTTCAAATCGAATGAAGCAAAAGCAGGAGCAAATACTGCTGTTTCTGCAAGGGCACGTTGCTGGCACAGTCAGGTAGTGTTTCTGAAGTAAAAGATGATGGATGCATTGCTCAACAGCGAGCTTCAGCTCTGTGTGTTTAATTGCAGGTGCAAGAAAAAGTCTGTCTCGTAAACTACTTTGGGAATAAATTGCAGTGATGCTTTCAAAATATGTAAATAAAAGTAAAAGATTGAAGGCAGCGTACATAGATGACTTCTGCAATACTTATTTTTGAGTTTTAATTAAAGACCACTTCAGATACTTAGTCCAGGCTTTGGTATGGCAAGAAGGCAGCCTAGCTGGAAAAGAGGGTGTAATTTGCTAGTAAGTCAATGGTATGAGCATAATATAACACTGGTGATGGTTCAGTTTGACTTGAGAATTGATGTAAAAACAGGTACCTAGGAAAAGTGTCAGAGTTCATGGATCTACAGCTCAATAGTGGCCAAATGGAAAAGAAATAAAAGTGGGATGGATCTGGACCTTTCTTATACAGAATAATGTGTCAGAGGAGAGAAGCGCAGAGCGCCCTATTCAGCCTTCTTATGGGCCTTACCTTCCCACGTAAGTGAGATACTCAAGCTTTTCTAAAACAAACGAGTTTCAGGAAGCGGTGTGTGATGAAGGCACGCAAATCTTAAATGCCTGAGGCACAGCATATAATACCAAAATACCAGGAGGGCTTTAAGAGATGAGTTTTAGCTGCACCTTCCTGTGCTGCTCATCACAAAGGATGTGAGATAGTTGGATGCTCTTTCTAGCGTACGCTGACAAAGCTCGTGCACTTGGCTGAACACTCGATGTACCTTCCTGGAACGCTTTGCCTTTCAAATCCGCAAGCAAACAGCTGACTCTGCATTGCAGTGTTTGCTCTACCTGTCCTCATCAGGTCTGTACAAGCTCGGAGGAAAGATGTTGACGAAAGTAATCGATAGAGTAAAGAATGATGAACCAATGAAAAGAATCTGACTGAAAGGCCACGACGGAGACCACACCAATCATGACAGTATCATAATTATCATTTTTGGGGATGGTAAATTAAAGTGCTAGCACAGAAATAAGAGGATCAATAATTTACACCTTGGCAAGCGTAAGGTTATAGAAGAAAAGGCCAAGAGCAGTAACTGTTGTGAACAAAAGAACACTTTCTCTACTCCATAGTTTACCAGCATAATCATCAGTCGTGATGTGATCCTAGGCATGTGATAATAGGTTAAAAATGGGAGGCTGTGGGGGAGGGAATGTTTTTTTTATATGTAGCAGTTACAGAAGTTGGGTTTCTCCTGGGTTGTATTGCTATCAGCTGCCTGCGTGACCTTAGGCACTAGACAGTTTACTTCCTAATGACTCCTTTTTCAACTAAAAAAGGATTGTGCCTTTTAAATTTGTGTTTTGAGAGTGTTTTGCTATCCTTGCGTGGAAGGCAACTGTAGGTGTTCGTACGCATCTTTCAGCATTGCATTAGAATGACGTGAGTTAGCGTCAACTGTAGTAAAGCTGTAGCTTCAGATCTCAATTCACAAATTCTCCTTATGTTAATATTTGTCATGCTTGGAGTTTAGGGCAAGAATATGACTGAAGGCTTACAAGACTAGCGTAACCATGCAGGACAGTGTCATTATGGATAAGCAAATTAGCTCCGTTTAAACCTATGACAACACTCCTGTGCATAGAAGCTGAGTTTTTTAATTTGCGTGAGTTGAAAGCTCTGTTTCTGTTTGTGAGAAACTGAAAGACTGGAAAGAAAAGAGGGGGGGTGGGAAAAAGCCCAAAATTGAACAGGAAGAAAGGAAATGAAATAAATACTGGAGATGAAAGAGAGGGATAAAGAAAAAGTGGGAAAGGCTATGTAATAACTTCGTTAGGTGCTTTGAGGAACTGTATTTGTTAACATAAAATCAGAGTGGTTGAGGTTGGCAGGCACCTCCAGAAACGGTCGCTCCAAGCCCTGCTCAAGCAGGGTCAGAAAGAACAGCTTGCCCAAGACCGTGTCCAGCTGGGTTTTCAGTATCTGCATGGGTAGAGACTTTACAGCTTCTCTGGGCAAGGTGTTCAACCACCTTTGTGCTTAAAATTATTTTTTTTGCCTTAAAAAGAAATTTCCTTCTGTTTCCTTAGTACCAGTTGCCTCTTGTGCTGTCACTGGGCACCACTCAGAGCAGCCCGGCTCCCTCTGCTTTACACCTTTACCCGCTCCCCACCTGAACAGTCCCAGCTCTCAGGTTCTCTTCGTGTGAGCACTCCCTTCACCACCTTTTGGGAGCCTTTGCTGGACTCACCGCAGTAAGTGAACGTCTGTCTTGTACTGGGACCCCCCCACTGAACCTGACACTTGAGATGCATCTCACGGGGGCTGAGTCAAGGGGAGTCATGTCTCTTGACCTGCTGGCAACTCTCTTCCTGATGCAGCAGTTCTCAGGGACTAATATTTGCAAAAGATCAGCTCTTAAAAAATAAATAAATAAAAATGTTGTGAGTGTGCCAACAGAGATTCCCAAGAGCACTGTGTGATCTTGAAAATGTGACCACCTTAGTGGGTGCGAGCCCGCTGCCCACACTCGTATCTGAATGACTTAAATTAAGACTTAGATTTCTGAAGAAAGTGCTTATATAACATCTAAATGTTAAGATGCACTTTTAAATATTTTTCACATTTGTTTTTTTCCCAGCTTGTGTATTACATTGTGCAGAGCAGTTGCTCTAGCTTTGCTCAGTGCCCGTTACAAGCTCCGTAGGTGCTCTAAAGGTGGAAAGGAATGCTGTTTAGTCCTAAACCTAAAATTTTAGTTGGTGCGCAGGTTTTGGCCACAGCCTTAATTTGTCATCATGCATAATCAGGAAAAATAATTTGTAAAAAAAGAATTTAAAAGCAATTCTTTCATGGCTACCTGTAATCAAATCTTGCAGTTGTTCAGTCCCTACAGCAAACTTCACGTGATTGTTGTTATTGACTCTTCATCTTGAAAAATCAACAGTTGAACGTTATGCGAAAGTTTCAGTGAGTGTCCTTCCGATGCGAAGCTTAATTCTGTTGTTGCTAGTTTGCTCTGTCTGAGCCTGTCTTCCCCTAACGTTTCTGTGACCAAAGAACTTGCGAAGAGCTGGGGAAAATGAACTTCAGAAAGATCTCACTGGTTTTACGAAGGACTGGATTCCAACTCTTGCATGTAAATATATGTGTGAGGGGAAAAACATTGGGTAAACAACTAACACAAAGACTGATCATAAATGTATTAAAGGAGAATTCATTATAATTGCCCCAAAATGCCTAAACTTGTTCCGAGGAGTTTTTTTTTTCCAGTAAGTCTGCATTTGCTATGAAAGGAAGAAGCTTGTGTTCTTAAGTTCTTATTATTTTCTTACCTGATTCTATGCTTTAACTGCATCTTATCTCACAATCTCATATAACTTAGATTTTTCTGGACTCTTCTGTTTTGCCTGAGTTGAATTCACCTTATCCAAGGCTGAGTAAAGCCATGTGACATGCACCAATAGTTTTTTCAGATGCATTCTGCTTTAATTACCATGTGTCAAATATTTCCAACCAGCTTGTGGTCTGCAGAACAAATGAAACATCGCCATAAAGCAGTTTAAAAAAAAATTACTCAACACTGGACTAAACTTGAACCATGACTATATTGATGAAAATCTCAATCTGTTCATGGACACTTTGTGAGCAACAAAAAGCAACATTCATCAAGGCAATTACTTTGTGGTTTTCACTTGACGGTAGGGAATGTCACAGCATTTGGCCCTCTAAATTCTGGTAGCAACACAAGCAAGGGAACTTGATTTTTATTTTTCTCTTCAATATGTCTATTTCTTATAACTTTTACTTGAGCGTAGACTTTTCTACCTCTGTAGGTTATAAGGTAGAAGGTGTCTTTGTTAGCTTGGGCAGTATTTGTGTTGGAAACAGCAGCCTGGCCAGTCGGTTGGAAGGTGTTATTTCCCTGCTCCTTCTGGATGAAAACAAAGCCTGGCTCTGGAGCATGCGTCCTGCCCATAATTCGTGCTGAGGGTGTCAATCAATAAGCTAAAATGTCTACAGGTATCTGGGTCGGTGCGTATAAGATAATATTGCTTTTCATTTTCCAGCGAAGGGCATTATTCCAGTAATGGCACCATTCCCAGTATCCCTGTGAGCTTGCCTAGGAGTAAAGCATAGCTCCTGAATATAGGTCAGGAAAGGACATTGTTATAACTAGTGTCCTTGATGGAAACTGATATGTGCTGAATTTGCAAAAAGTCCGAGTTCAGTGTCATCCGTTTTCAGTATTTCCCGAACAATTGATTTATTTCACATTATTAATGAACTTTGCAGCAGTTCCACTTGTCAGGCCTACTCTGCAGGGGTCAATAATGAGAGGAAACCTGATGTTAGTGGATCCAGCTTAAGTGATTCTGTCATGCTAACGATTCAATATATCAGGACAAATGTCAGCTCCTTCCAATATGTTAATTCCTCTGATCCTATTTGCATAAACTACAGTCAATGAAATACAAGTTCCCCCTCTAGGATAGTTAATGGAGATTGGTAAAGGGGTTTTTTTTGAGTTTCTAAGCAAGCTGAGGAGAACGGGACCTCATTCCTGAGCTCCATGTGTAACCTGGAAGCAAAGATGTGGCTTTACTTGAAGATGAGCTCTTCAAGGAGTAGGTTAAGCTGCCTGATTAGGTGATAGTAGAGATGAGGACTGGACATCATAGGTCTCCGAAGGGATTGCTCGTGAACCAAGCAAGCAGAGCAGGTTGACTTCTGGCTTCCTCTGCTCAGAATAAAGGATTAACCCTTCAGGTTAGTGTACATATGAGACTTTTCCTAGCCTTTCTGGCAAAAAAGTTGCCAAATTCTGTGTCCTCATAAAATGAAATTTGTTGTCAACAAAGCACCCTCGGTAGCTCTGCACCAGCGAGCTTTATTGAGCGGCGCTTCTGGCTCTCCGATGTCTCGTTCAAGTTCTCAGTTGCTTAAGCTGAAGGTTTTTCTGCATTTAGCGGTGTGAAATGCTAACCTGTGGCTCGTAGCAAGTTTCTCAACATGGTTGAAGTACACCTGAGTGGTATGCACCTCAGTTTACCACAGGGATGACCTTGTTTTCTCCTTATGGTGCTAGTTTGTGTTCACCATTTTGCCTTTAGGAATGAATAAATAATTTATGAATGTCAGTAGTAGAAAAAAAAAAATTCCCTGGATATTTGTGGAATAGATGTTACTTGTTGTCATGCACTTTCTTGGGGCCCATGTATTGCCTTCCTTGGTACCTGAAGATGCGACAACACTTTAGTAACTCAAACATACGTTTCAACGAGCAACTTAAAGGCGTGTATTTAAAACAAGGTTTTATTGAGGTTCTCTGTCACTACTTTGCTTCTACCAAGATGAAGTTAAAAATGAGGGATTTTGTATGGTACTTCCTCTCTTCCCTGGATTTTTGGGATGATGCTCCAGTGTTTAGCAACAGCAATAAAAGCATGGAATGCTAATGGCTGTAAACACCCCGAGGGGAAGCAAGCAGTCTTTCCCACAGTGTGTTAAAGTTTCTCAAGACAAAAAAAGATAAGTAGCTACTGCTTTGTTTTCTTCTACTTCCTCTGTGTATGAAATCACTTTGATAGATCTGCAGGAAGAGATTTAGTTGCAGATGGCAGAGGTCAGTGTATTGTGTATTCAATGTAGTCAATAATAAAGTCAGGACTTATGCTAACTGAATGTTAATAAGGAATCACAAGGACCTTGGAAAGTCATTATGTCTGGTCATTTGCTTCACAATATTGCTCCAAACGGGCTCTGGAGGCCAATGCAAGGGGCTTAAAAAAAGAAGTCTGGAGGAATAAGGGAAAGCAGAAAGGCTAAAAATAGAAGGTTCCTGTAATGTGCAGCAGAGCATTGTAAAGACAATTTCAGAGTACGGTTGTTACACAGTGAAGGAAACCATATTACTTCATTAAATGACTTCAACATTGAGCCTCATCCTAGTCATCCTTTCTCCCCCCGAGACTGCTCTCCTGTTGGCCTAGGCGAGATCATGATGAAGCTACATGTTTTTCCTGTAACAGCAGAAATCTTAGCTATGGTTATAAAGTAGAAGTAACACAAACTACATTCAATTGTCAAGATTACAGACGGTATAGACACAGAACAGAAGTGGGTTAATTCCTGTAGCTCTAGATACGTGGGCAAAATTTTTGTTTGCTGGGGTTTTTGTGTTTGAACAATTCAAGATTCGTCCTAGGAGCTCTATTTTTGGGTTGGGCTCAAAAGGAAAGAATCTTTAGGCTGTAGCATGACTCAGGCCAATAGTCTTTCCTTCCTACAACCCAAATATTTATTATCCCTTACATTAAGTCATCACTACTTTGCTCCCCCACCTTGAAATGACCAAACCTGGAACAAAAACTTCAAATCCTAAATTGAATCATTTAGTCTTACCCAGACAAAGCCAGCTTTGGAGGAGTAATGTCACTTCATGTAGGATCTTGGCGTTGCTCCTCACCTTTGTTTCCTGAGGCTGCTAATGAAGGAAATATCTTTCATGGCATTATCAACGTAGTCGGTGAGCACTCAGAGGATGTTGCTGCCCTGTGACATGTGGTTGCCCCACTTCTTGCGAGCTGTGCAGTTGAAGCTCCAGCCTTTATCGTTTCAGTGAGCGATGACAAGTCCTGCAATAATACCCAGTTCTATTATTCGGCTATGCATGATACTGTTTCTGTGCCACTGAGCTGGCCTCCACTACTTGATTTATTGCAAATGCCTATAAAATGCATGTAGAAGGCAGATAGGTCTGTTATAAATCTCAAAGAATTAGCTTAATGCTCTTATTGTTTGCAGACTGGGTCTGTGGACATAATGCCTATGTGTCCATTACAATTTGGTCCAAGGGTAAGAGTTCAGGAGACAAAATTGCTGGTTTTGCAGCAACATTCCAGTATATTTACAGTGGAAAGGACCAGGGACGTTGTTAATATTGCATTGAATTCCATTACTGGACAAGTTTCGAACCCTTTGCATAGGGCACCTTAATTTCCAGCAATTTTGCAGTAGTGAGGAAGCTCAGCCTTTGTACAGAAAGTCAGTGTGAGACCTAAGGCTTCAGATGACTTGGGTTTAGGAAAATTGATAGTCTCATTTATAAATATGCTCTAGTCAATGAAGCTATATCCACAGTTTAGATGAAGCAGCTTGAATACCGGAAAAATGCAGCCTGGTGAGTGACAGGGATTCTGTTGGGATTAATTCATTTTGCTTGTCACATAGAATCAAGATTTGGGCGGAAGTCTCTGCCGCCGTCTTGTCCTCCTGAGCCATGAGTGACTAGCACACTTAAAAGTTGCTTGTCATCAAAAATATTAGGTCCTGCAAAGCAGAGTATTTTATTTGAGGCATATAACTTCCTTACTCAGCTTCTATGCAAAGCTGAACTAAATATGATTGCGGCTGAGTTTGCTCAACCCATCCTCTTGTAGACGTGAAACCAGGTGGTGATATGGCTCATTATCCTGAAGACAGTGTGAATGTTCAGCCTTTCCTCTTAATGTGTTGGGTGTTTCTAGGGGGATCCACCATGTTGGATAGGTTTGAATAAGAAAATCTGTAAAACGTCTCCCAAGGACTCATCTTGTCAGTGCTCATCAGAGCAGATGGTAAATATAAATAACCTGTGGAGCAGTTTTTCTTTAACCTGTGCCCCCCACTTTAATCTTTGCTGGAGTAACGCTGGCCCATCACAATTTAGTCCTCAAATATCACATCCTTTTTACATTGAAAAAGCCCGTGGGAAATGTCCTGCATGCTGATCCACAGGGGGAGTAAATGAATAAAAAAAATGACTGAGTTGTCCCTCAAAAAGTCGATACTAACTGCTTTGCCACCGTTTGTTAGTGCTCAGAGGAACATGTCCAGAGTATTCAAGTATCACAGGAGCTTAGTATTTCGGTTTATATTGGAGCCTTGATCCAGCAAAATGCTTAGTGCCCTCAGCTGCCATACAATTTCCTCGGAGGAGAGAGCATGGAGGCTCTGGGTTTGCAAAAAGCTCATGTTTTCAGTGACATTGTCTTCATTAAGTTCTTAGGTGTAAATCCTGGATTGTATTGTGTGTGAAGCGCTGTGAGGGATGGAAGCTTTAAGGAGCATGCACATCCTTTTCTGGCTTTTTTGCTCAGTGATCCTTCATTTCTTAAGGAATTGCAATGTTTCAGGGTTCCAATATGTAAAACTATGTGCATTTTTAACAAACTCAAAGCACAGAGATTAACTGCCTCTTTCTGCTCAACCCCGGGCCAAATGACATGTGCATGGTGGTAAAATGAGAATGGAGTACAAGTTTCTAAACTGCAATCAAGGTACAGAAAGGGTATTTAGCTTTTGTCACATCCTGATACTTACAATGAAAATGTGACTGTTCTGTTGCAGATACCTTCTATTTCAGAATAAAAGGATGTTGGCATACTGGAAAACTTTTCAGGAAGCTCTTCCTCTTTGTGTTTCCCCATGAGACTCTGGCTGACAACATATTTAAGCTTTGGAGATGCAGCTGGACTTCAGTCAGTGTAGTTTCATTGATATTTTTTAAAGGATCTGATTTCCATGAAATGTGGTTCAAAACAAATATCAGGCTTTGCATCTCCCCTAACGTAATATAGAGCCTTATGTCGCTTGAGTGAAGGAGAACTCAGATAGCCCTATAAATATTTTGCAAACATAGCTAATGAAAACTAAGTCTCCACCATATCTCAAGTGAACTCCAGTTGTCCAAGACTCCTTTTACTCTGGGAATTTTCTCCTTCCACCCAAACTGACCCAATAACATAACCCTTTTCCTATTTCCCCCAAGAAAACCACTGCACTGAGACACGGCAGGGTGTGGGAGGCCACTGCTGGACATCTCGCTTCGGAGTCCTAAATTGTGAGCGGACTGAACTGTCTCTGACTGTGGACCTATGCAGCCTTGGGCAATCTTCCTTCTACAGCTTACCTGTGGGCACTCTGTCTTCTCTTCCTAAAACACGGAAATTATCTAGCACACTGAATATATGTCAATGACATACTTTCATGCCATCCTGGTTAACATAAGTGTAACTGTTTCAAATATTAATGCTCTTCCTCTACCAATTAGAAGAGTCAGTGGGACTTGAATAGGCGCTCCTCACAGGATTCAGCATCTTACCAAATGGAGACGTGAATTGTGGTAGACTTCATGAGGAAGCAAGTGCAGCCCCAAAAAAGCTGCACGAGTGTCCAAATGTGGCATGGTATTCATAAGCAGCAATTTGTGTATCAGCACCCCCTGCACAAGATTGAAGAGCGAGTTTCAGCTGTAGTCCTTTTAAAAACATTTGGAAAATGCTGCTACTTCATGCCTATCGATTTCCTTATTGAAATCAATATTCATATAATGAGGTCTGACGCATTTCTGACCTGTGTAAATGCAGTGAATTCGTGGGGCGGGGGGGTGGTGGGGGAGAAAACTCTGGTAATGGAAATTTAAGGATCTGTCTTAAACCTGCGTGAGAGGCAGGCACTTGAAAGATGCCTTTCATAAGGCAGAGGGTGCTTTGGTATACTTAATTTTGACCTTGATTACTTAGGCATTTGTAGGTATGAGGCAGGGTCTTTGCTTATGCAATCACCAGGCGATAAGCAATAAAATATATTGAGGTTATATTTACTTCGCAAATCCTGAATGGTACAAAACTGAATAAACCCTTGGATGATACAGCTGGTCACCATCTCCGCTGCTGAACAAGTCAAAATGAGGACAGTGAATATAAAAGCCCCAGTCCACATTGCCCTAGCAGCATGAAGAGAACCTGAATGAAGGCTGTAAAGCTGCGCAAGGTCAACTTACTAAATGTTTAATTCAGAATATAGCAGGAGATTCTCATGTGTACAGGTATCAGGCTGTAGTTGTGTTTTTTTTTTTTTTTTTTCTATTGCGGTCTTGTAAATAAAGCCCTATAGGGAGATCTGGGGTGTATGTTTGGCACTGTTACTGCCCTTCTGGGTAGGTTCGTTTTCTGTGCTGCTCTCTTCATTGGTAAAAATTGGAACAGTGGCTCCCACTCCCTTTGTAAAGCTCCAACAAATGTGGAGAGGAGTCAATTTTCACTAGTGGTCTACCTAATCCTTAGACTTTATGGCTGTTTAATACCTCTTCCTTTCTTGTCTTGGGTACCGACAGTTTTCTTAGGATTCCTAGTGGGTTTTGGTGTTCACTGTGTTTACTGCTTGTCTGGCATGGCTACTCAATCAGCTACAAAAAATAACCGCTACGGGGCAGCTGCAAATGAGAGGGCTAGAACAGAAAATGCTCACTTTCTTTTTTCGCTCAGCAGGCGTTTTAGCAAACCAAACTGCTAAAGTAAAAATGTGGGCCTAAATGAGACCTCTAGAGGTACAGGAATGTGATCCTTCGCTAGTTTAGGCACGCTCATAAATCAAGCCCAAGGTTGTGTTGTTGCTTTGCAGTTTCTCTTCTTGAGACAACCCAACTCTCATTTAAGAATACGACATTAAAGCAGTCTGTTTCCAAGGAAGTGGTTTTAATGCTCCTTGGCCTCATTGCCAAGACTGTGAAGCTCATCAGTAGTGTGAGTTTATCATGCTTCAGTTTCTAGCAGCTGAATTTTTTGGTTTTGATTAAAAGCTAAAAATCTACCCCAAAACTGCGTGTTCTCTTGGTAGGTGATGATATTACTCCTCATCCCATCTTACCCTGCTGCTAAATCCTCTTAGTCCTAAACCACTTGTATTTGTTGAAAAGCATAATTCCTAAAATAGTTTTGGGAGTGTCTGTATCTGTGTAAAATTTAAACAGCTGGAAGCATCTGCAAGGAATAGGAAGATCGGTGTCTTGCATTGTGCATCTGTGCCTTCTTCCTTTCCCGCTATTGGGGATATTTGCACTACCACGATTTCCCCTGGAGAAATATTCCAGAGTGCTTCTAACACATAACTTTTAGGGAGTAGATGATACAAATATTTGCCTCTGTAGGGCATATATGGATACTCAGGAGACTCAAGGATCACGTGAAAGAACAAAATGAACAGCTCCTTTAAAGCCTCATTCTTATGAGAAGTTACAGTGGGAATAACGTTGTTGGTTATCTCGTGCAGTGAAATAACCATGCAGTGGTAAAATATTCATGCCGTTTCTAAGTCACGGAGGCGTAGTTCTCAGACAATTCACTGAGAGTGGGGCAATCGTATATTCAACTTTATCCTGATAGAAAGTGGTTGATTTAGGTATAGGTGACCTGGTTATTTTTCTGCCTTAGTACTGAATGATTGGATAGCAGTAGATGTAACGTCTCTCTTTTCTGCTTTGTAATAAGCAGCTTAAACTACGATGTTCTCAATCACAACACTCTAAGCTGTTGATCTAGAAGTAGTTGAAGATGGAATGAAAATGTTGGATGGGATCAAAATTGATATTCATTTATTAAAGACAAATTGTGACAGACTAACTTAGCACCTGTCTTTAACAGGACAAGTTCACTGTTTAGCAGATGTAAGAAGTGCAACAGGTTTCCCACGTGGGAAATGATTAGTGAAGACAGACAACCATAGGGGTTGACGGAAGTGCGAGCTGGCCAAGCAAGCAGTTACGTGCCACTGATGAAAGGCAGCGTGGCTACAAAGCTCGGAGGAAGGTTGCTAAGGGTTTTTCCCATCTGGGATTGGTCTTTGGCAGCTCTTGCTCAAATTTTCATCAGTGACTTTGTCAGCGCATTCGCTTTTTGTGCTGAAGCTGGAAAAGTGCAGGAGTTAACAGGAGAGCGGGATATCACAAGGCAGAAAAGGAGGATACTGAAGATTGGAATAGAAAAACCAGATGGCTTTACAACAGCACAAAATGCACCCAAGGCCTTGTAGATCAAGTACATCTATAATAAGGTGAGGAAAATACCACTTGTGGATGGCTGAAGATAAAGGAGGGAATGAATGATAGGATGGCTCTGGGCCAGCCAAGGTGAGATGGCTGTAGCAAAGATAAATATTGCTCTAGCCAAGATAGATGTCAATTTATGGAGGGGAGAGGTGGTGCTATTGTACCGGGCATTGGGGAGAGCTCACACAAAACGCACGGTAGTGTTCAGATGTAGTGCAAAAAAGATGAACTCTCAGTGAATCAAATGCAAAAAAAGAGACCTGGGAATAATTAAAGGACTGATCTGACTATCATCCCAGAACTGAAAGAGCATGGCTTGCTTAGCCTAGCAGTATTCAGAGGTTCTATCATTGTTTCCTATAAATCTATCGGGAGAGTAAATCTCTGAAAGAGAGGCTACTGTCAGCACAAACTCATGGATATAAACTGTGAACTCATTTCAGCTGGAAACCAGGAGACTTTTTCTTTGTGCTATTGCCCATTGGGACAATAAGGGCATTTCTCCTTTCAGCTCCTTATGGCTCTCACCTAGGGGTAGGATGGAGCTTGACTGGCGTACGAAAGGCGTGTGTGGCCGGAGTACCTGAACTACTGGGTCTAAACTCCGTGGCCCGGTAGCGAACTTGAAAGGCGTGTGAGGAAAATACCTTAAACTATTAAACTGCTTAAGGGCCCTTTACTGCGTGGTCAACTCTCTCCTCCCCAGCTCTTCAGACGAGGAAGAGCACCGTCCTAATCGAAAAACTAGTCTGGCTCAAAAACGGGACCTTGAAAGCAGTTAGAAAAACACGGACATCACATGGAAGAAAGTGGAAAGCTGGTGGTAATTAATACAAATCAGAAGATAAAGATGGTAGAAAGTTGGCACGGAAGCAAAAAGGTGCAAGGAGAAATGCGTGGCTGGCATGCTTAAGGTTGGTAAACACATCTTTTTAGTTGCCTTAGGGGAATGAAAGGTATCTCAGGAATAGTATTGGTCTGTTGCTGGAGGGAGAATAAAACTGGAGATAAGAAAGCAGAGCTTCTCAAGTGAAGTAACTATTCTGTATTTGCAGCAAAAGTCAGATGGTCATCATGTGATGTTGATCTGGCTTTCCGTTCCAGCAGTGTAAGGGTTGTCAAACAGCAACGTCAAGGTGGATGCTTCTGAAGTGGTGGGGTAAGGAGTGTCAAAGCTCTGCTAGTTTGCTTTTCAAGAACTGTACAAGAATTGACTGAGGACTTGTTTGATAACAGTCTTGAAATATATACTTAAATTATCATGAGACTTGTGCTTGGTTATTTGCATGAGAATTTGACTAGGGAAATTAGGATGATGCAAAGCTAACGCGGCACTTGGTATTGCTTGAAACGCTGGAAAGATTACGTCTCGGAAGGTATTTCTGAGCAGCTGCTCATTCCTGAGTAGTGAGTGCGTTGCCAGCGGGATCCATGGGGGCTGGTTCTTGGCTCTGAGATGTTTAACACTACTAGTAGCCTGGCAGGAAGAACGAGCTGTGGCAGGTAAAATTTTCAGCAGGGGACAGAAACAGAGACCTGGATCACAGAGAAGAAAGTCGCTGTGTGGAACTGAACGAATGGGACTATGGGAGAAAACGGCTCTAGTAGCAATTTGCCAAAACTGCGTTGGATTTTTTCACTTGTGCTGTTCAAAATCAAAATGTTTTCCTCAATGAAGCATGCTTCAGACATCACTCATGTCTGTTGCCTTTGTAGAACGTATAAATAACAACTCCTAAATCATCTGATGTGGGTTCAGCTTGTCTGTCATGTGCATCGCCTCCAGATGCTTGAATACCCTGTGTCGGCTGAGAAACAAACTGCAAGGGTTGATGTTGACTTGCTGTTAACACAGTAGCCATTTGGCTTCCTAGAGGAAGGGTAGGTGTCCAAGCTTTTGCCTTCCATGACTATTAATGCTCTAGATCACAAGGAAAAATGGCTTTAAAACTCTTTCATAATGATACTAGTTAGCAGGGGGAAACAGTTTACTGAAGTGACAAAGACAAGGCAATTTCTGATCTATTAATGTCATTTTGTGAGTAACGAATGTGGAAGATCATTAATTCTTTCAATGTAATTGGGATGTTTGTCTGACCTAGCCCTATATGGTACTATAAAATAATTTTTTGGTGTCATAGAAGGCAACTGATACAACGCATCCCAGTCTGAAACCTGAGTGGGACTGAGCTAGTTGGTTTCCAGCCAGTTTCTGCAGAGTTGTGGGAATCAAAAGCCAATTCCAAAAGCTAAGTTTGGTAAGTTTAAATTCTGCAACTTAAGGAGGAGGAAAAATAATCCAAGTTGATAAACTGGAAAAAAACCCTGAAAATCACCAGGGGACTAGCGATTTGGTGGAAATGAGTATCTTTTAAACAGAAGGCAGTTGACCAAAACACCTGGCATGGCCTTTCTTGAATTATATTTACTATAGTATAAGGACTTCCTTTGCATAAAGCGGGCTTAAACTGCTGTTTCCGAGCGAGGTCAGTGGTACTGGAAGGGCACTTGAACGTGTGACATTGAGGACTGTTGTAAGACAGTCAGGGTTGATGGTACGCAAAGCTGGGGATGAAATTTGCACCCCAGTGGCTGCCATTCTACTCTTCCTTTCTCAGTAGTTCGCCTTAAGTTTGTAGCTAACATGTTCTTGCCTGGCTTCTAAGCTTTGGGGTTGCAGTTTTGATTTTCTGCCTCTTTTTGTTCTCCTTGAACAAGGTTGGGTGCAGCTTGCAGGGAACTATCCCCTGCGGCTACCCAGGAAACAGGGCCATACGGCTGGAGCGAAGCTTTGCATGGGCGCTAATTAGCAAGCCGGCAAAATGCGTCTTATTTTTAAAAAGCTGCAAATGCTAAACACGGGGTCAATCTTTTAATTTCAGAAATTAAGGGACAAAACTTACCGCAATGCCCTTAGGTATTTTTGAACAGCTCGTGAATGTAGGTATAGGTGTTTAATCCCGGAATCCATTTAAAAGGGCTTAAATCCATACATATGTACAAATGATGAATTAAGTGGATCAATTTTGCCTTATGTGTATTCATCACCATACTGTTCATTAGCTGAACAAAGAAAATAGCTTCAAGATTTCGGATCAAGAGTCTATCAAGGTTTGGCAAGCTGAACAACTTATGCAGAAGCTTGGCCTCGTGGGACATGAATGCTCCGGAGTGACCTTGAAAGCGTGATTTTGCAGGAAAGAATGGGCAGGAGTGTCATGGCTGTAGGGCTGTGCGAGTGGGTGGAGGGGCTTGGGTTTGTTAGCTGAACTGTGAAATCGGAAAATTCGCTGGCGTTGACCCCAGAGTGCAAATGCCCTTACTGAAACAGAATACCAAAGCCCACTGAACTGTGGGAAATGTTAAATATTGCCTATGACCCTGAAATAATTCATTTTGGTTAACTTCTTTAAATATTAATGATCTTCAAGCAAAAAGTTGTTTCAGCACGGAAAACTGTTCAAAAGCCTTTTCTTTAATTGTTTTCAAGGAGAGAAGACACTTATGTCAAAGCTGCGTACACTTTTCAAAACACTTTGCGAATATTAAGTTTTACTTAGCTGTGACTCATAACAGGAATTTTAAAAGGTATTTCTACATGTAAGTTTACAGCCTGCTTCAGGAAAATAAGGTGAAAACCACATTATACTTGAATGTGTTCTAGTGAAGGACCAGCGTCCAGCTCTTGCAGAGAATGCCTAACTTTCTCGTGTGCACCTACCTCCAGCTGTAGGATAACTGGTGGGGCTTAGGAATAGGCAACAAGGGATGGTTTTTCTCAATGTTGAGTTTAGCAAATGTGTGCAAATCAACTAAGAATTGCATTAGCATATAAATCTTCATTCAAATACAACTAAATTCTAGCACTGATCAGTACTGGCCAAGGAACTTGGCTAATTTACCTCCTACCGTTGCCTTTCGCTCCTGGTTTGGACCAGATGACTATAAATGGCTCGGTGGCTTTGTCTAGTACCAATTGATATAGCCCATACCAAAAGTCTTGGGAGAAATCATTCATGGCTGGCACGGTGAATTAGAAAACAGTAGTGACCAATTATTTCTATTAGAGTAGTAATAATGCCCACGATATGTTTAAATTCAGTTTTTCTGGTACTACAGTAGCAGCAGGATTCTTGCTCTCGGACTGGGTTGCGTAAGCTTGCTAGAGGCCAGCATGGGGGGGGCAAAACAGTAGAAAAAAGGGGTTGAAAGGAGGGATTACTATCGCTCTCGTGTTGAGGGGAGTGGCACCTCAGTGTGCCACAGTGTAGGATGAACTTTCATCCTGACCGCACTTAGTTCTTGCTGTGCTTTTTGACCTTTGTCTCTTCGAGTCTGTGTTTTATCCAGACCTGAAATGTGGAAAGGTTTGGGGGGAACTTTTTAATGATCTGCAGCTGAAAAAGTCCGCTTAACTGGGAAGCCTTGTTCTCACTGAAGCTCATCTGATGCTGCCTAGGCTGGGAGACAGAGGGGAAAACCTTTGACAGCGTTTGAGAAACTTAACTTGAATATGCATTGGCGCAAAGTCTAGGAAAATTTTTTTCCCGGTGTTTTCAAGCTTGTTTTCAGAACTAAATGGTAGAAGTAGGTGTAGGTAACCAAAAATGGTCTATCGAGCTACCAGAAGACTTTTCTGTGAAACTGGTGAATAAGCTCAGAAAAAACAGCACTATTCTTAATTGTTCCAATGAAGTGCCGCTACCGGGAGGCATTCAGCTTGACCCACCAACATCTATACTCTGTAGCTGTACTGCAACTCGACCGACGTCTCTCCATTTCATTGTGTAATTCATCCCACCATCATCGCAAGTCTGAACTACGCTTGTAACCTCAGCTCCCAATATGCTGAATTGGCGATAAAATCAAAGTGGGGGGAGAAATATTTTTTACTAAGAACAGACATTACTCCCTTTTGACAAGAGACAAATGTTTCATTCAAATGCTGCATTTCGCATATTGGAAACAGTAATGAATTCTTGTGCACCTTTCTCCCTAGTTCACAATGTCAGCCACAGGCGTAGATGCACTTCAGGCTTTTCTTACAAAATTAAATTTAATGTTACACCCTCCAGTGGAATGATGCATAAATCAAGTGTTTGATTTGCATGGACTCTAGTGAACAGCCCCATTCTGTGCAAATATAAACCCGGTCTTGAATATTATGTCAGGGACAGGAACAAAGCAATCTAGGGTTTCCAATGAGAGTCTGGTACCGAGTGTAATTCAGGCTGGTATTATGTTGCTCTCATGTCAAGGCTGTTATTAAAATTCTTAGGTTTTGCCTCCTTTTTTTCATCTCAAAAGAAAATGTTTTTTCCGACCTTCTTGTATTTTGGTAAACCAGTATACACCAGTGCTATTTATACACTGTCTGAGGAGCTGAGATGGAATTGTTGGAGGTTTTTAGTTTTCTCTCAGATAAGCAGGGAGAGTAGCAGGATAAGAGGGGTAATGAAACAAGGCAAAGCAAAGATGATCATGGAATAAAAATGCAAATGGAAAGAAAAAGATTAGGTAGCTTTGTACCCTTTTTGAAAATAGGCCACCTTCCATGTGAGTCTTCAGAGCCTGGACCGGGTCAGCAAAGTTAAGGGACTAGAAGGCAATAAATATATTCTGCTTCAACGTGCAAATGCATTTGTGTTCAACGTGACACAAATCTCTCTGCAGGGCTTTCTCGGGGAGCCAGGCTGGTAGGTACTGTGCTGCCATGTATTTAGTACAGATGGACGTTCTTAGTTCTTCATAGTGGTGGTGGTTGTTTTAGTCTGGTGAACTGTAAATACTGTTCCTCACAAACTCTGAAATTTTGATCATTTGTGAGCCTGAAGTTTGTCGGTGAGTTGTTGAGTTTCTATCTAGCCAATAAAGTCTTTCCACAGTACTTGTGCATCAGCTGTATTGGGATGGGGCTTCTTTGTGTGCCTAAATGAGTCAGGGGCTCATGCATTCACCTTCCCCCTGTCCCCCAACTTCAGTTAAGGCTAAGAACTTGTCCCTTTTTCTCAGCAGATGCAGCCTGGGGGTACTCTACAGGAATTTATTGCATGGGTACTGGTTTGTACTCGGTAAGGATCTGCCTCCTAGATTTGCAGGACTCTGGATTACAATAATGAGAGTGCAAGCAATAACTCTTAAGATAAAAAAAAAAATCTACGATTCCATTGGAGATCTGTTTTCAATCTCAATTCCAACTGAATGATGCCCTTCCCGCCAAACTGTGGGTTATATAGTAACTGGCAGTATGTGTCATAACCTATCAAACCTACTTTCCTTTAGCTTCAGAAATTAGGCGTTTCTTGCATTTACTCACTTGTGCAGTAATCTTACCTTGGACAAAAACCTATTGCTGTGTTGAAACATAATACTGAATTACTAACATAATTTCTATCTTAACAGTAGGTGTATAATTCTTAGTAACTTAACCTTTAGTTTAATTTTGCCTTTGTTTCCAAACAAGCAGCAAGCAGTTTTCTTGGATCAATCGCAAACTACCAAGAAATCAAACCTGAACTTTTTCCAATTCCCCTTCACTAAAGGAGGTCATCTGCTGAATCTGCTGCTTAACGATAACCAAGACCTAGCTGGGGCTGCGGTAGTCAATGGCAGTGTCGGCTGCAGTGACACGAATTGGTAGAGTTTAAGATCCGAAGAGGAGTGAGGCAGGCCAACAGCTGGATGAAGCTCTGATTGCAGGAGTAAGCTTTGACTTTCCAAGGATCTGCTTGGCAGCATCCCATGGGAGGCTGCTCTGTAGGGCAAATGGAAAAACTATCTGGCCTTCAAGGATAATCTTAAAGCACAGTCAACTTTGATCCTGGTGTGCAAGAAAATCGGCAGCCAAGGAAGGTGGCCAGCCAGATGGATGAAATGGGGAAATTCCGTCTGCACCGAAATAAAAAACCCATGGTGGGAGGCAGAAGTAGGGACTAGCTACTGAAATGTATAGAAGCATCATCCATTACATCAGGAATGGATAACTAGGCTAAAATTATAACTAGGGTAAAACTAGGAATGGTAAAACTCAGTTGCATTTTAAACTGGTGTGTGATGTGAAGAAAGAACAAGAAGTAAGAAAAAAGCAAAGCATGGCTCCCAGCTGAACGGGGTGGGCAACGAGGGATGAAGGGTACAGGAAAGACTGAGGTGTCTGGTGTTCTTTTGGCATTAGTCTTTGCTGGCAAGGTTGGGTTGCAGGACTGGTTTAGGGAGAGAGAGGTTACCTGCTGTAGAGGATTGGATAATGAGCTACTAATTGGATGTAGCCAAGTTTCCGGGAAGGGATGGGATGTGTCCTGTGGGTGCTGAGGGAGCTGGCCGATGTCACCGCAATTACTGTCTACAACGTTGGAAAGATTACGGTGATTGAGGGAGGCCCCTGATGGTGGAAAAGGCAAATGCCCATTTTAAAGAAGGAAAAATAAAGCAAGGACTAAGGTCTAGCTAATCGCAGGCTTGTCAGCTTTATGTTGGGCCAAAAATGGCCTTTTTGTGCATCCTATGAATTAAGGGTCTGGAAACCTTGGGCACTCAAACTCCCCCCAGCCTTATGTATCTCATGTCATACATCTCATGTACTTAGAATCCCCTTTTCTTGTGTCATTATGGTGCTAAATGATACTCTTTACTTACAGAGTTCAAGCTCTTATTCCATGGCCGGTATCAGCTTGTTCTTCATAGGATCCTTCACAAAAAGAAGTATCTAGTTAGTTTATTCGTATAGATCTTACCTTTTGATCTGAAAATTGAGTGCTGGATAAAACACGCTGTGTTGAGGGTCTGTCTGCTGGAAAGAATTGGCAAAGCAGGACACAAGTACCGCTGGAAGTGTTGAGGAGGAGCATAAGGCCAGATTGCACTAGGAGGTCTGAAATCTATTATCAGTTATCACTGATGGTTGGACTTGATGATCTTACAGGTCTTTTCCAACCTTAATGATTCTGTGATGAGATCCCTTGTAAAGACAAAGAGCTCTGTTGGAGAGACAACTTAGACTCACCGGTGAAAAAGTGTTTTTATGACCAGCTGGGTGTTTTAGAAGATGCTGGATTCCTAAGGGCTTTTAGAGTGCTGTTGGGAACTATGCTATCAAATGCTGGGCATCCATGAGCGTACTTGCTTTCCGTGCTTAAACAATATTTACTTTTATGGTAAAATGCACAGGACACTTGTGAGGATTGTCCTAAACCCCCGTACAACTCCGACTGACTTCAAAGCCTGTTTTCTTTGAAAAAAGAACTGTCAAACTGAGTTATGGGTAAATAAAATGTATTGTTATTTAAAGAAGCATAAAAATCATTTTGTTAGCCTAAGATGTTAACAATTGAATAAGAAGAAAGTAAGATCCACCCCAGAGTGAATTTCCAAAGCACCTGAAGGTTTTTGCCTTATTTTTCCCAGGTTGTACAATGGATAATATTATTTGCATAATGTGTGTGATGTTTTCCTGCTGCCACACAGGCAGTTATACATTTAACTCGCTGTTTCCAAAGCCCTTCGTTGGGCAGTTACTATACAGGTGTAAAATACCTGTATAGTATAGTGTAGTGGTAAAATACAGCTACTGTTAGCCACCTACGTGTTCCTTCGGTTAGCATCTTCACTGTAAAATGTACTGAAAATATTCTAAAAGGTCAGGGCTTCCACAGTGTGACCTTGATACAGCAACTCAGTCTGCTTTAATTATCCTCTACTGATGTTTATGGAAGTCAATAGGACTTACTCATTTTCCTGTATTAAGTATAAGTTAAGTGTTTTGATGGATTGGAATGCTTTTTACTGTGTATTTTAAGTTACGCACCTGCCTAAGTGCTTTGCTGAATTGGAGCCTAGGCAACTTACTGTTTTGATTGTCATAATCTAGATGGAACTTGGAAAGTTAGCCAGATATTCTCAAGCAGGTGGGTGATATCAGGTGCTTATTCCCTTTGTCTTCTTTTTACAAGCACCTTAACCTCAGGTTCTTAGCTTACTGGAGTAGTTGCTGTAGTTGGCAGAGATTGCATCTGCAAGAGGGATGTGATCTGAACAACAAGGAACAAGATGAGGGCGTAGGTTAATCTTTGGACTAATAGATGATTCATGATATGAAAAGGTTTGCGATTTCAAGTGCCAGGACTCCTGGAAAATAAGGGCAGCTCTGTTGCTTCATATCGGTGAGAAGGTTACATTGCAATGAGGTTTGGTTTTGATTAGGGAGATGTTTTTCTTGCTACAGCTGTACAACTAGTGCTAAGCAAAGGAAAAGCTCGATGACTGTCTTCTGTCACTGTGTTTTATTACAGAGTTGAGAGTGGCATTGGTACGATAATAGTGTGTAGGGAAGTGTCTTCAAGTCTCTTGCCTGGCAGAAAGAGGTGTGCTATACTGGCTTCCTTGAACTCTTTCAAGTTGACGATCTGGTTAGACTGGTGAAAATCTGTTTTTTTTGGCCTAGCTATCACGGCTGCAAGGTGAGGATGGAGGACCTTTCAGGCAAGGCACCGATCTGCTTCAACGTGAAAGGCAACTGAGTTCGTAGGTGTGCCACAGACCTTCTGTATAAACTTCGGCAAATTTCTACATAATCATGTCCATAGAGTTCCCATCTGTGAAATATGCAGGTAACAGCTTTGTCTCATTTGATCTGTTTCAAAGATGCTTAAGCCTTGGTATGATGACTTTGTGTCATGCCGCGCTTAATAGGGCCTCAGCATTTTGGGTTGGGGCTCCCAAAGTGCTTTTGATGTAGATAAAAAGAAAAATACATTGTCAGTCTGTATGAAGACCAATATTTTAACTTCTAAGTTTTCTACCTGTCCACAAGTGCCTTTCAGGTAGACTTAAAGCATGCTGGAAATGCCCTGTCAAATTCTTTGAGGGATATTTCGGGGAGGGCTTAGATACAGCAGAATTGGCTCTAAGCACTGCTCATTCTTTTGTCGTTGAAAAAAAAAATTAATTGTTCTAAGCACTAGGAAGGATGTTCGTAGTCTGTTTATAGTCCTAATATGGCATATAGTCATCCTGTTTTTAACTCTTTTCCCGTAAGTGTCACTCCTGGCCACTGTTAGATGCAGGTTTAGACCAGACTAACATCTGGTCTAATAGAGTGTGGCCATGCTTTAATAAAAAAATTAATTTAGCTCCCCGTTGAGATCAAGCAGTCACCTTGAAAGACTTTATAAGTTTATTCCAAAAAGTGTGGTTCTCTATTTTACAGGAAGTATCGTTGGAAAATATGCAAAATTTTATGGCTTACAGAGCCACTTAAGAGTAAATAAAACTCTGTTGCTTTAGGATTGTTTAAACATTTCGCCTATCAATAACTGTGATACCTGCACATACCTAGCTCTGTAATGTGCTTTCAGAGATTGACAGATTGACCCATTTTGGTAGTCTTGTACCCAATTATGAACGTTGAACTTTTGACTTGTACAAAGGACATGACTGTTGCGATTACTGGGAGTGTATAGCTGCAGGAATGGTCATAGTGGAAAATCAGCCTTATCAAATGCTTCGAAATTCTTCCAGAAGCTGGCCGTGTGTATACGTTTCCGGGCTCCTGTTCTTAGCTCACATCTCTCTTCTCTGCTGACTTTTTGCCACTGTTTTAAAAGGCAAGAGTTTGGCATCTGCACTGACAAGAGATCATCTGTGGCACCCTTTTGTCAGGGCCAACAAGAGAACTGTTCCTCAACAGAGATTAAAGATTTTGGTTTTGAGGAAATCAAAGCTTGTTGTAGGATTTTGTAATGTGCTTGGAAGTCAGGACCACGTCGGATTTCTGTTGTTGTCATTGTGATGAAGGGCGGATACGAACGGTGACACCTGTCTGGATTGAATATGTAATAAATAATGTGGATGGTGGGAATCTATTTTAACCAAAGTGGGGGAAAACTTCAGCTTAAAAAGGTAATGTAGGAAAAAACCCTCTGTTTTTGTCCACTCTGCCTAGTAATGAAATATCACAAAGTAGCAAAGGATCTCATTCCTAATAGAAATGGGGAGAATTAAATTTACTTCAAAGAACAACCTTAATAACATCCTTGGAAGGCCTGACTTGCTTTCAAATTTTCTCATATGAATGACGATGTAGTTTAGGCATGTCATCTCTAATAAGTTTGCTTCTAAGTTGGAAATCTTGAACAGAAAAAAAAGAATTTAAAAAAAAAATCCCCCATCAGCTTCACCATGCGGGATCTAATAGATCCATGCGAGTGCACGTGCTGGTGCGGCTGACTGAATTGCATCCCCTGTAACCAAGTTTCTTCTTGCAGACAAAGAGTATTGTTCTTCCGTCTTTTCAAAGTGGTCTTTGGCATGTTGAATTGAAGAGTCCTATTTCTTAAAGCTTAGAAAGAACTTGGCTCAGGCTAAGTAATGATTTTTGCCTCAGCGGTTTTCTTATTATATTCCTGCGGAAAACAACTGCAAGGTTATTCAGTGAAACAAGCACAAAATATACCTGCCCGGTTAGCTCGGTGCTTTTATGTTCAGTCATGAAGACTAATGAATCGGAGATGATTGCTGTGGTAAAATCCAAATGTAGATATTTGCTGTCCTTGCTAATGGGAGAAAAATATAGTATATCATTGGCCTAAAGGCTCCAGCTGTGATTCCTTTGTAACTTGGAGTGCATTAGAAAAGCTTAAGTCAGCAAGATAAGTTAATTTTTTATGACCTTTATAAACTGTTTTAGCCTGGAACTTAGGAACATCTCTTTAAGATCAAATGTTTAAATCCTTTTAGCTCAGGATTGCTAAGCATCTTGAGGTCTCCTTTGTTTCAGAAGAAACCCCCAAAATCTACAAAGAAATTCGGTTTGTGGCAATTATTGTCAAAGGAGTGATTAGCTAACGTGGAACTCTAAGGTTTTTAATGGTTCTCATCTCTACAATACTAATCTAACAGAGGAGAGATGCTTTTTCTTAATGTAGGACTTCTCACGGTGTGCATGGTCACCAGTTGCGGTTCCCTACGCTTGCAAACACTTGGAGGAACAAATTGACTTGTCACCAGAGTTGTTATTTTGTCCTGCCACAGCTGTTGCCTTGGCCAAAGAAATTGAAGAAAAGGACATCCTTCTCTTCTGCAAAAGTGCACAAGTGTAAAACACTGGGCTGCTTTGAGGAATTGCCCTGGAACTGAAGTCGTAGCGCATCAAATGAAACAGGTGACAAAATGTGGCTGAGGCTTCAGGTGGGCTACTTGGCTGTCACAGCTCAGCTCCGTTCTAGTGCTTTATGTTCAAAGTTGGCTTTATGCATTCTGCATTTCCTTAGTTGTTCCAGAGGATGGATTATGTCTCTGGTAACAGTACCACTGGAGCAGCCGGCTGCATTTCCGTGAAACTAGTCTCCTATGTATAAAAAGCTGTTCGTTCCTCTGTGTGTGGGTCGGTTAGCTTTTAAACTAAGCTATTTCCATTTTGGTTTGATACTTAATGCTCAGAATGACAAAAGCAAAATGGCAGCAGTAGAATATTGGCGGTTTAGGTACCAAGTATTGTGTGTTGTCCCTGTTTAGGGGGTAAGTTCAGCTAAAGATTTACTGTCCAGAGTTGGATGCCGACGCTGTAATCCCCCAAATACTTCTCCAGATCTGACAGAGTGAGTTTTGTAACTTGAAATAGTATCTTTAATCAGTCAACAGCTATAAGTGCAAACAGTAACAGCGATGGGGAGAAGGTGCCTTTTCCTTGTCTGATCAGAATCTGAGCTACGGATGAATATATTGAAGTCTAATATATGTTCTCCCAACTATATCAGTTACTCTAATGAAGATATTATTCCACCTACAAACCTTGTCTTGCCTTATTCTCTCCACTCCACCATTCTCACCTTATTCTCTCCACTGACCATTAAAATGGGCAGGCTTAAATAGAACTGTTTCTCTTTTTTTGCCATGTCAAGCTAGATGAGATGGATTCACCTGTTCTTTATGGTGGCTAGAACAATGAGTGGCTATCCTGGATTGTATTTGATGGGATCACAGGCGAACAGTTTAGGATTTTTCTTTTAACTTAGCTGTATTAACTTGTTGGTGTCTAAGGTTGACATTTTGCTATCAGTTGCTACAAAGTCAAGAATATGTGTACTAATCGTCTATTGGAAAGTGTGGTGGTTACAATACTGACTTCAAAGTAATTTAGTTTTTCTTTCTGGTACTCAGAGAATACTTCTCTTTGGGTTGTTTTTTGGGTTGGTTTTTTTTTTGAAGGATAATAGAGTAACCCATGGTTGCTGTAATTAATTCGTTTGTTGTTTATAACTCGATATCCCCGTTTTGATCATGCACCAGATCGAAAAACCTGTTTCAGACCGAATGCAGAAAAGGACACTAAGGTTTTGCACAGCACTAGCAACAAACGATGGTGCATATTTTTGTGGAAATAAGGTTGGTTAGGGAAGTTTCTTCTGCTTGTAATTTACATACAAGAAGTATCTCTAAATATGATTGATCTAACCAGGCATGACTGCTGCTTCTACTTTCCAAGAGTGTTCTTTAGAAACCTGAAGACCGACTAGAAATGTACGGCTGCATCATTTTGTGCAGAAATCTGTACCTTCTGCACGCTGCTGAACAATACAAAATGCGTTATTGATCATATACATGATTGGATGGAGGTTAGTGGAGGGGATACCCTCTGCAAATTTCCTTTGATCCTGCTAAATGTTGTTACCAGCGTGCTACAGGAAATAAGTGAGTGTAATGATTTTAGAGTGGCGATATTGTTGGCTGTATCAAAGATGAAACACTGCCTGTGTTCCCTTAGCAGACTTTACAGTAGTGCCACCATGAAAGATCTGAAGATCATTATTTACTGGAAATAAAAGAACAAGGCAGAAATCGATTACTACAACACTAGATTTATGTCTCCATTGCACTCTATATACATCTCCTATTTGTTCTAACTTCATGGAAGGATATTTAATACATAATGGAAAGAGGCTTTTGCTTTTGATTTATTTTTTGTTTATTATTTTTGGCATTCCTTGGAGAAATTCTGGAAATCAATACTTGGATGTAAGTGTGCCTGGATGCAGGTAGTGGGAGGTGGTGGCAATTGATGTGTCTGTGCATTTTTTGCACTGATGTGAGTATCTGGCATATGCAGTGTTCTGTTGTTGCAGCAGAATGTGCTCAGCCTAAGAGGGGAGAAAGTCGTATTTCTGCCATCATCTGTTTACATACAATGATCCAAGAGGCATAGGTAAATTTTGGGTAGTTAACTTAAAGCTTGGGAATCAGTCCCAATTAAGTATTTAGCTGCAAGTGTAAATATTCCTTGCATCAAGGTGAGAGATGAAGACAAATGTTCTTGATGATGGAAAACATGAGCGCAGATGGTCTTTAAGATGAGGCAGGGGATGGGGAGGGATGCCAAGTGCTGAGAAATCTCAAGTGAAGTCACAAGTTGCTTGAAAATGGGCATGGCTTTTGTTGCTCTACTGTCGTTTGACCTGTTAGGTGGCACTTACTGACTTTTGCCCTTCCCCAATTTCCATTGAGCGTCTTCGACATTACAGCTCCTGCAGTCACGTGGTAAAGCGAAATGCAAAACACTGCTTTTCTTAAGAAAAAATAGTGGGATTTGTTTTAAAAATCCTAAAGTTGGTGACATGCTGCAGCAGAAGTTGCTATTGCTTTAGACCTTATGGAGGTTTGAAAGCAAAGTCAGTCTGTTGTCCCCCAAATAACTTTTGGTAAGATATAACAGGTAAACAGTGGATGAAATAAGAATAGGGTCAGCTACCTGGCTAGCTGGTGCATGATAAGGCGGAGATCAAAGGCAGTGTGATGCGAGATGTCACAACGCAGAGGGCCACCCAAAGTACCCAAGAAAGAGCACAACACAACCTCAGATCCTTTCCCACCAACGCCGTGCCATCACAGGCTGCAAAACATGAGGTTCTCCAGAAAAACAACCCTCTTCCCCAAACAAGCATGTGCTTTGGGAGCTTATTGTTACTCCTTTTTTCTCCTAATGTGTGGACGAGGCATTGTGGGACATGGTTTAGTGGGTATGGTGGGGTTGGGTTGATGGTTGGGCTTGATGATCTTACAGGTCTTTTACAACCTTCGTGATTCTGTGATTTATAGAGGGGCGTGTTAAAACTTCGCTCGCCTGAGTATAGTCTGCATAAGCTACAATCTTTAATAGTGTTCAAGACCCTTGTGGGGGCTGTTGCTTCCCTCCTACAGAGAAGACTTCGCGGTTGTGTACCTGCAAAACCGGTGACTGGAGCAGGCACTGAGGTGTGGCAAGACCTAGTCTGGTAACAGTGCCATGCCTGTTCCCTGTGTGGCGGGCAAGGGGGAAGGAAGGGAAAGCTTTCTTGAAGTCTTCCCCCTCCCCCAATTTAAAATAAGGAATTTGAATATTGTTGGTTCAAATTACGGTAACAGTGAATATAATCTGTGGATGACTTGTGACCGTTCAAGTGGTCAAGGACGGTTGGTTATATGAACAGCACAAGGCTTCACCCAGAAAAATATCTACTTTTCCAATTCAAGGGCAACTTAGAAACTCTGTACCTGCATGGCAATGTAAAGCATTCAAATGCTTCCCCTTCAGCACAGATTAGTTTTATTCCATTTATTCCTTGTTGGTTTTTATTAGTGAATATGAGCAGCAGATGGCCAACAGCACCAGTTTGGTGGTTTTCCTGTTCAGCACAGACCAGCGATAGCTCAGATTCTGGGTATCCTCTGTGGTTGTGCAGTTCTGAAAACACCGCTACCTTGCTAAAGCATCTATCGATAACCATTTCTAGCTGATGCATATAGCTTTATGAAAAAGAGTCAGCATCAGCTGAAGTCTAACAATGCATCTTCACCAGGGCTTCCTGGAGCAGCGTGATCAATATCCTCAGTTACGATTATGAGGATGCTGTGAAACCCTCTAAATGCAGTGGCATTCTCTCCAACCTTTCTTGTAGCCCATCAATTACAGACTAAAAGGTCAGTCTTGCTGTAGGAAAAGTCTGCCTTCAGGAAAGATTTTTTCTTTTTTTCTACTTTTCCTGCTGGGGGCTGGGGGGAGATGTTTGTTTTGGCAGGAGCTGTTCTTTGATAACAAACCTTGCCAAAAGAGCCTGAGGAGAATCCTTTTTGCTATTCTGCACTTCTCGCTATTCTATTTCTGAATCCTCTGGTAAGCCAAGGGTATTTTGGAGCTTGTGATTGTCTGCTCCAAGTAGTGAAACAGGCAGTGGTGATGCACAATCTGTACTGAGCTGGCAGGGAATAAATGGAGCTCAAAAAGTAGGTGCCACGTTACACTGTTAACCATTTTCTGCCTTGCTGTCAGTCCTTCTAAAATGATTCCAGGTTTTCCCTGAAGAACTCCCTGAGGTTACTAAGCCAATGACTGTCTCGTATCTGCTTTGATGTTCTCTGTGCTCCTTCAGTATGCAAAGCCTCTCACATATTTGGTTGTTTGAATACAGACAAAGAAACAGCCCTGGTGTACGTGGTTTGATGTTTCTCTACTCCAACCTTAGCTAGGCAAGAAGCTTCAGCAGTATTGCGTGTCTCAACCTCTTCAGAGTAGAGGTTTTGGAAACCCGTTTCGTTAATGGTCAGTTATTTTGAGAATTGTCAGCATTGGCGTAGCTCCATTCACCCTGGTGCTCTGACTGCAAGTAGGAACAGTTTGGCCATCGCTGAGCGGTTTTGAATGCAGCTCTCTAATGTTTTATTGAAAACCTGTCACCAAATGCATATGCCTTCATGTATATTCATAAATCACTAGCAAAGTTCAGCAAATAATAAAGGGGATGGAAGGAGAGGAGGAAATACTAAGTAATAATCTTGAAAAATACAATGGAAGTGAGTAAACACCCTTTTCAAAAAATGTGGGTAATCCAAAGCTAACAACTTTAGTATCCTCTTTAAAACAAGGCAATTTCTAAGCCTGAATTCTAAATGAAAGCTTTCTGGCCAGAGTCAAATCTCACCCTGGGGAAAAACTGGAGGAACGCTCCATGTTAGGCTGCATGTGAGTGCAGCAGTCATGTTCCTTCTCTTTTTTTTTTTCCCCTGTGAACTATGTGGGTTTGTCCTTTGCAACAGCTTTTAGCACTGTGACAATTTACCTCCCATATCTGGAGGGTTCTGAGCCCCGTCTTCCACCCTATGCTCAGGGTAGTTGTCAGGTAGAGACTATAACCAAAGAGATGGTCAAGATGGATCAAGCATGTATTTTCATCTCCTCTTTTTTTGAGGCTGTACCCTTAGAGTCAGCAGCTGCCAGTGGGTTGTTGGCATTGGGCTGTAGGGAGGATTTTGTTTGGGTAGCTTAAAAGGACAAGGGAAATGCACTGAAGGAAGGGATTTATGTAAATAGCACATATGTTGATGGTAATTCCGTAGGAGATCTTGTTGTGTGTTAGGTTAAGTGGAAGCCGCTGTTTGTTAGTGGCTTGCCAGCCTCGTGATTCCACGAATGGGTTTATTACGACTTAACTACTCTGAGGACAACTGCCCCGTTAGCTTTGCTTCACAGTTCCTCTACTCGGGGAAACCTGGCATCAAACACGGTGCCAAAAGCAATCGGAGCTATTCCCAGGGCAGGCAACCGACTGTGCAGTCTCTTCTGTCGGTGCCTCCCGGGAAACCTGCCGCAGCACAGCCGACCCTTTGCGCTTGTGCTGTTGCAGCCGCCTTCCTGGCTCGTGTAGTTTGCTTTTTTGCAGAAATCAGCCACAGGCAATTGGATTCCAAACAATCCCAGCCTTGAGGTGTCTTTCAAGGACCAGATTTGAGCAGTTAATGATCACCCAGTTGGGGGATGTTGGTACGGGTTGAGGAGGTGTTGGATTGAGGGTATTGGCCCAACCGGCACATGGGGAACTCCTCCAGCTCTGTCGTTGCGCCTGTCGCTGTGGCCAACTCACCGCACCCTTTCTGGGTACTTACGCTTCGGAGAATAAACACATTCGTATTGCAACTGTACTGCCTTGCACGGCAGTGATTAAGGGTACTTTTAGAGTCAATCTGGGATGAGAGCTGGACACACGCCATATGACGGGGTCAGGGAAAAAAAAGCAGCCTGTTATTGTGCCCCATCAACCGGCGATGTGGCTACTACCCAACATCAAGAGGGGAGGGTGCAGAAGTCCCTCCAGAAAATGGAGGTTTTTTCTCTTGGTTTCTTCTAGCTAAAGGCAGACTTCAGTTCTAGAGAAGCCTCAAATGATTTTCCTTTGATTTACCAGTTTTCGGGCAAGCCATAAAATACTTCAGCTCTATCAGCTTAGAGGTGGCTGTAAACAGGTGAAAATGTAGGGCTAAAATAGAAAATTAATTGTAACCACTGAGTTCGACCCAAAGAACTGCAGTACCTTTTGCTGATACATCTCGAGCGGCGTATCTGTATCTATATCTCTGTGTGTGTACGTGTATTTTTCCCATCTACGCTATCATCTTTGCACCTAGAGCAGAGATGAGCAAATTAAATTGAGTTCCAGAAGGAAATACATACTGTCTCTAGATCAGTCTCTGTGTTAGAAGCCTGGCACGGTTCCAGCTTGGATTACTTTTGCCTATTTCGCTTTTTGGCGGGGAGGGAGGGACAAATCCTTCTCTCTGAAGTCCTGCCATTCACATGAGGGGTGACGCAGGCCGTGACAGGAGGTAGGCTGCTACATGGTGAAGCTGGATGGCTGCTAGGCATCTCTGAGCAGTTTAATGAACTTTTGTACGCATGCATTTGCAAAATCGCTACACGGGTACGCTATTTGGCTGAAAATCCTTTTAAGCATCCAGTCAAAGTAGAAATCGCACCGTGCCTCAGGGAACTGCTCGTGCAACATGAGGGCTGCTTTTGTAAGTGAATGACTTGTGAGTTACTCATACCCTACATGCTAGTTATTTAGACGTACTTAAAGCTACTAATCTGAATAATTGATATATTCTATTTTTCAGAAGTCAGAATTCATTTTCCAGTCACGTGAGGCAGTCATTGAAAATGAAGACTGTACGTATTTCTCAATGCTTTACGTTTGCAAGCTGCAGGCAAAAATAGTTGCTCTCATAAAGGCTAAATTGTCCCTGCGCTGTTGTGGCTGTAGCAGTATATAATAGTGCCTTTAAATAGTAGAGTGAGCCCATGCCTGAGCTTGTCTGCTTTTGTAGACATGGAGAGGACAACATCAATTTATTTCTGTAAGTTAAAGCAACAGGTCTTTTACGGTACAACTCCAGCCCTTAGTTTCCGTTCACAGGACAACCTGGGACCGTGTGGGTGTGCTCTAAGGAAGTGCCACCCCTTGGGTGTGTGGCTTGGACGGGCTTCGTGTGCTCCTTGTCGGCTGCTGTGAAGATATCGGCTGATGTGCTCTGCGGAGCCGAGGCACGTACAGCTCAGCACGGTCTCGCAGCTGGGATGGCAGCAAGCGCTGGCTAAGCAGAGTTTACTTGCTTGAAGTGCATCTGCCTGTTCATATGGGCCACGTCTTCAAAATGAGGAGGACTTTGTCAGTGACAGAGTCCTCCTTCGCATTGAACCCTCTTTTACCTGTAATGAATGACCTGACTGAGATGACCAGTGCTAAACCCTGCGTCTTGGAGCAAAAAACAGTGGACTGTGCCGGCATGAAGCCCAATGGCTCCAGCAGGTCCTTTGCTAGGTATCGCTCTACTTCTGCACAGGCTTCAGTGCTCACAGAGGTCTTTCAACACACTTGGGAAATGATAGTGAGGATGTAGTTTTAAAATACAATAGGAAAAACGGGCAGCAAGCACCCCAATTCAAGGTGTAGATGAGCGGCATATAGCAACTTGTGTCCTGTGATACGGTCCCAAACAGGACAAAGACATCTTCTGCTCTGAAGAGCAACTAAGGTCCCATTTTCCCCCAGTAGCTCCGGCAAGCAAGAAAAAATGCCGCAGTAACAGCCCCTTAATCCTGTCACTGCCTAAAGACAGCAGGATTTGCTCGAGGGCAGTTTGTTGAGGAAGGATTTCTGACCTGGAAGCACGGTGTAAATTAAGGTAACTCTTCCCTGGCTCCCTCTGCTCACAGGCAGTTCAGGACAGACTGTCTGTGATACCATAGTCATAACTCAAAGCCTTTTCTAAATAAATTATAAATAAAGCCAGTGAAGAGTTAAATGCAGCATATATTAGATTTCAGTGATGAAGCCTCTGATTAATATAATGAAAAGCCTGGTTTAATTGCATTACCTTCCATTAGCTCCCCTCTTCCTTTTTTTATAATTGTTTCTAAGGCCGTGTGTACCTCAGCCCTGCTGGGACTTTCATTCCACGTTTATTCAAGTGAGACTTCTGCTTTCAAAACTGCACCTTTCATCAATCTGCTATTAATTAGCCAAATGCCGCATCATATTATACATTGCATTGATGCATTGAGTCGAGCGTGTGCCATAATGAGAGGAGAACCCGGGTCTGTCCAGGCTCCTCTCAGGAGCTGGTCATTGGTATTCCAGGATAAGTCGGCTTACTGTAATTTGAAATTGGTCTGCCGTCCCATTAGGAATCTGCCCGATCAATACCAAGTGAATTAGAGTTTCAGTGATCTGATTAACTCCCCATTATTTTCTACCCTGGCTGATTTAGAATGCATGATGAGACAATATTCCAGTTTCTTTGCTTTATCCCAGTTTAAATGAAATATAGACATCTGAGGAAGCAGTGGCTGTGCATTTGATTTGGCTGTGCTGTAATAAAGTCAAACACTCTAAGTGTCTGCCTCACCGTGACAGCCGGGAGCGAGGGCTGCCATGCCGCACAGAGGGACGGCGGCCGGCCGGCCGGGACAGGGCTCTTTCTCTGCACTGCTGCTCCTTTCTAGCTCGTCCGTTCTCTGCCTTGGTTGAGCAGAGTTGGCTAGATGGTGCTCAGCTGGGTACACGTTGAGTTGGTAGATGGCCATACCGTTGGTTTGCAGTCCTGCGTGAGTAACGAGCCGTATGCGGGTGTGCGCTTTCCTGAGCGGGAACCCAAGGTTCAGAGGTGGAAAGCTGTGCGTGCAGACCCAAATTTGGTGTGAGCCTGAGAGAGGGCCAAGGCCTAAAAGATGTGCAGTGGAAATGGGAGATATGCTCTGAATCCGTCTACATTCATGGGATCTCTACCATGGTGAAAGACGGACGTTAGGGCCTAACAGAATTTGATGAGATTTCCTAAGTCCTTCATCTTCAGGACACGGATGATTATTGTGTGTTGGCAGCCTGTAGATTCAATCCCTAAATGGAGCTTCTAGTTGCTATTTTATTGCAAGTATATAAGAGCGTGAAACAGGACCAGAAAAAAAGGCATCATTTTGTGAGTCTGGAAGGTAGTTTTTAAGGAGAAAGACTGCTGGCTTTGGTTCATCTGCTAATTTTGAAGTGATGTTAATAGGTCCTACTTATTATCTCTCTTTTTTTTAATTCTTAAATTTATGTTTTTGAGATAAAAAGGCTTAGTGTTTTTACTGCCAAATTCCTTGGCAGTGCATGTTAATATTGGCCTGGGGAAAGAGTGGTGAAAAAGCAATCCCGGTTTGCTCCAAAGAGCTGTACAACCCGATAACCCTAATGCCAACTCTGTTTCAGTCGTGGAAAAGAAGATAGAAAAGATGGCCTGCATGATAGCCAGAGATGTTTCAACAAGGTATTCCTACCTAAAGAACTTGCCCCTAAAAAAAAAAATCAGGCCTTGCCGGCTACATATATGAAAGACAAAAAGGGCAAGGTTTCTAATCATGCTTAGATACTCAAAAAGAGGATTTGAACCCAAAGCAGAAGTTGCTCTGTTTTAAAATGTACAGTCTTAATGTACCAGTTGGCCAGAATTACAAAATACTTCAAAAATCAGAAAAATATTTAGAGAAAGCTGCAGATGCATTTATTTTAGGAGGCAAAATCTTGTTTGTATTCCCCTTCAAGCTGTCGTAGAGTCCTAGCCTGTTTAATGTATTTCAGGGCATAAAATAATGAGCAGTGCTGCACATCTTGTGTGCTAATAGGCAAAAAATGGGTCATAATCTGCTTAATATGTGCAATGAAGAAATTAATATTAATATACATCTTTTACAATTTAATATAGATTTGCTGAGTAGTACATGTGTAATACATAAATACATACATAAAAGTTTAATGCGGGCATACTCTTGTATCTCCCGCCAGTATACGTTGACATAATTTTACTGTTTCTTCATTGCTGCTTGATAGACACTTTATAGGGGGTGTTTGTGGTGTGTGTTTTTGGTTTGGTTTTTTTCAAATGAGAAAAGAAAATAGAAGAGAGAAGACTTGCAAGCGCCGAGAGTTTGAGTCATCTGTGGGCAGTGAACCTGGAAACTTTGACTCTCAAGGCGAAGCCTCTTAGTGCTCTCCAGAGGTCCTGGGGCAGGACACCACTGGTGGGATGGCAAAGCTCTGTGTGTAGCCCACTAGAGGGTGACAGAGCCTAAAGTTAGGAACATGGAGGTGGCACGCTCCCCTGGGCATCGGGGCTCCAGAGCCCTTGGCATCCTCCTTGCCTGCCCGGGGTGGACCCCCTGGTCTGCCTGCCAGGCTTAAAATGCCCATGTCTTAATGGTATAAACCATCCCTTCCTGAGAAACGTGAGCTGGGCCTTCAGCTCATGGGTAGTAACCACCTTGTGAATCTCCTTATAGCAACGTGATGCGGAGGAAACGATTCACAAAGTTATGGGAAAAATATTAGAGCAGATGTAGGAGAGCTGACCCGATCCCCAGTGCCACGCACATGCTTGCTGAGAATTGGCTCTGCCATGGATGGATTTATGTTAAGGCACCTAAACTAGGCCAAGGTATCTCTGTTTTGAGCCTGGCATTGTTCCGCCGAAGCTGAGAGAGAGGAATTTCATTCTTCAAGGCACTGGGAGTCTCATCCTTGCTGATGTTGAAGAAGACTTTCCCTCTCCCCGTGTACAGGCAGGCTCTTTGTCCAAACGCGGTCGGTTTTGCCAGCAGATGAGACAAGGAGATGCGGAGAGGTGGCCATAAACTAATTCTGAGCCAATGGCCGGTTGACCTATTCCCGACCCACTGAAGCTGGCGGAAAGGCGAGCTGTTGACTTGGCTAGGCTTTCGATCATGACCACAGGAGAAAGGCACATCGCAGTGTGTCCCAGCGAAACCTAGTTAGCCCTTGGGTGGGGAAGAGACCCTGCAGTGAGCTTTGGCTGTAGTCCTCTCAAGCATGTTGCCTCTGCAAAGAAATACCATTTAACAGCGTGATGCGTGACAGCCCTGTGGGAGTCATCTTGCCCTGCAAAATGCCTCTTAAACTAGAAAACTACCCATTTTGGTAGTCACTATCATCTCCGTGCAAGTATTAAGACTAAATCCAGGGTTTGCAACTTGTGCCTGATGTTCAGAGTTGGAAACACCAAAATCTGCAAGGCAGCAGTGCTGAACTGGTCCAGCTCAGACACCCCACATGGGCTTCCATGTGTAAATGGGAGAATACCACATTTCTAGTGGTGAAACTGGAGATATAAGGTCTCTGCTAGATCTGAGGTGGAAGGAAGCACCATGGAAAGCTGGTAACTACCCAGGAGCCAAAATGAAGCCTCACCTGACTTGGACTTGATGATCTTACAGGTCTTTTCCAACCTTAGTGATTCTGTGAAAGCACCAGCAGGCTGTTAGGTGCCTTCCTTAGATGTCCTTTGTTGCCTGCTTATGCTCTCGGCTTGCAGCGAGCAGCCGTGCCCACCCTGTAGGTTTTCATTAAATACAGACTTAGTTGAGTGTTTTGCATCTCGCTCTTGTGTTGAGGTTTCTTTAGTGTTTGCAGCGTCATTCGGTGGGGTTGGGGGCTTAGGTTGATGAAGATGAAAATAAATTTCCAGGAGAAACGTTGCAAGCTCTGGGCTGTGTGTAGCTTAAAGTTCAAGTGCTATGGACCCATTCAGTATCTCTCAGGGACTGAGGAAAGAGAACTGGAAGGGGAGAGAAGAAAGTGTTGGTGAGCATTCATGTAAAATGCTGTGCTAAACTAACAACAAAATGACATTATGACCTAAAAGGAAAGTGTTGCAGTAGCATGAAATTACATCTCAAAAGGGCTAGTCATCTTTGGAACCGTGCAAATTGTGAAATCCTAAATGAAAATTTTGTAGGATTTGAAAGAAGTTTGTGACGGATTTCAGGCATGATTAACTACTTCAATGTTTTATTATTATTTCTGAGAAACCCATATAGAACTCTATTAATTAAAACTCAGACCGACACTTTGGCTCCATAAGATTTAGAAATTAGTGTGATTTTATCTCATTAGCGCATTTATTGCAGTGTTCGTCCTTTTAATTAAGCATTAAGTCCCTCCAAGGTGAGTTTTATCATCCCACAATGCATCTGGGCTTTCGCTACTTGTCTAAATACGCATTAGGGGATGACAGCCACTTTGGAGAAACCTTAATTGTGTTATCGCTGAAGTTTGATTCTTTCATTGGTCTATTTTGGGGTGATAGGTTTTAATTTCTTTACGGCCTGCCGCAGGTATGCAGGAAGCATACTGTGATGGCAGTTGTGTCTAACGTCAGTGTTGCCCTACGTGGGTAGGAAGGCTGAATTCAAAGGACTTGAGGAGGACCTGAGCCAAAGGCTAAAGAGGTCTTCCCACTGGTCGTGGTGGCCTTTAGAAGGGATCCAGGACATGGCGCTGGGCTGAGAGCTGCTGGTCCTGCTTGCTTGCTGTCCCGGGGGGAGAGAACACACAGCGAAGGGTGCTGGCACACCTCGCGTCGCACTTGGGCTTGCCAGCCGGCAAGTGAGGCTGGTGGTGGGCTCCGTGCGACACAGTCAACTAAGCTTGAAGATGGCTACTGCGCCTGTATGTGGGTGCGGGTCGAGACGACTGTAAAGCTTGGATCCACCGAGATCCTCAGGTCTCTGCTTCCCGTGTAAAATATGTGAGGGATGGAGCCCAGGCTTCCGTGGTTCCAGTCAGTCCTCATATTCATGGAAACGAGGGGGTGTCTTGTATGTATATACATACGTATGTGTGGTATATACATACATATGTGTGGTATATACATACATATGTGTATATAATGTATGTATATGTGTATATAAAAAACCAGACCATTTTTGTCCTGAAGAATTTGCAGTGTTAGCACTTAAAAGACACCAGGTGAGCACACAAAGAAGTAGTAATGTGTGGTGACTGAAAAGTGTACTATAATGACATTATCCCTACAGATGTGATCAGCTGCGAATGCAGTCCTGTAAATAGTAGTTTTCGCAGTATGGACTTGTGTATATTTATAGCAGGAGGAGAGGTGATATCGTCAGCCTATTTCAATAAGCCATTTTGCTGTCACCAGATGGCAATGTAACGATATTTCATCATTATTTTGCCTTGATACGTCACTGCCAACTTGTGGTACTTGGTGTTTCTCTATAAACCCTCACTAAAGGAGTTCTATTAAAAAAAAAAAAAAAAAGAAAAATCCCATTTTTGTTTCCATTTTACTTTGTTGTTGCTAACTTCTTCATTTACATAAATAGTTTTAAGGAATACAGGAATTAAGAAATGAATTCTGCATGGGTTTCAGCTTTGCTGGTCCAACCCCCCCTAGGTCAAGTAGAGAACCTCGTGATTTATTGGCATGACTGTTGTTGCTATTAGCATTAATATGTGAATTATTTGTTTATTTTGGGTGAATGCATCATGACTGTAAAATGGAGGAGCTGGGCAGCAATGCATATTTTTCTCAGTAAACAGAAAAGGCTGAAAAAGGGCAATTCATTGATACAAGTCAGACTGAACGCTCAGAAATGAGGCAAAATTATTGCTATTTGCCTGAGCTGTGTTACTTCTGACTTAGTGAGAATTGTGTGTGATTTAATAAAATTAAGTTTGGGGAGCTTGGGTAATATCTAGAAAATCTCAGCAAAAAGAGCTTCAGGCTCCTTAACTATTGCTATGAAGCTTTGGATATTCCTGCGTTCTCCAAGCTAAAAAAAAAAAAATAAAATCATGAATTTGTGTTTTTCTTATCCCTAGTACAAAACATACCTTTAAAACAACCAACGCTAGTGAAAACTAAACTTGGGCATACTACAAATATAACAGTGTCAAAGTAGTATGTCTTCCATGTGCAGAGATAAATTACATGTATATGATTTTCATATAAAACCCCCTTCCCTTCCTTTTGTGGCTGCCTGACCCTATGGAGCTTAACACCCTTCTTACCTGCTTTCCGTCATTTTTTTTATGTAATGCTTCTGCCATTGCTCTGAAGGAAGTTTTAACTGTTGCCTCTTGAAAGGTCACTTCAAGTCTGAGGATGTAAAGAGAAGAAAACCAAAAACACAGTTAATTACGATGTGTCAAATGTCCTCATAAGAAAAATACCTTTCACAGTCAGGCAAATAGCACAAAAAAGGATTGTGCCTCTTGGAACTGTTCTGTCCAAGCAGGCTCATAGTTTACTAAATCCTTCGCAGGCTGGCCGGCACGTGTGCTCCTGAAGACCAACAATGACCCATCCAAGAGTTGAACCCATTGTGCGCCTCCATCCTTTCCCCCCTGGACTCTCCTTGGGAGTCAGACAGTGTGTCCAGGAGGCAGCGGACAGGAGTCCGAGCAAAGGACCTTAGCTAGAAGCAGACCTGCTCATGCTAAACCCAAATCTTAAGCTGAGCTTTAGTAACAAGGCCAGGTGTTGAGAAGAAACCTGGCTGGCCCAAAGAATGGATTTCTCTTCCCATTCCTGAGACTTCAAAAACACCAGTGAGCTGTGGGGAACATCTGAGAGGAGGGAGCATGGTGTGCCAGCTTTGTCCGTCACCCGGGATGGATAGCAGGAAGCCTGTGGAGCAACCTGTTCCGGGCTCTGCGCCACTCCACTTGACGTGAACAAACATCGCGTTCACTATTGTGCGCTGCTTGGGCCTGTGAACCACGTGATTGGTTTCTGTCCAAAAAACTGAATTAAAAAAATCAGCACTGTGATTCTGGCACGCAGTCTTCTCGCTTTCTTCTGAACAACTGCAACCTGTTCTTCCAGCACAGGCGGAAAGGCGCGTAACGGTGTTGGTGAGGCAAGTCCGTGAGGCACAGCACAGGTTAGCTGTAGATGACTGGTTTTAGGGATGTGCAAGGTGTAAGTGGCTCAGTTAAAGACTTTCAGTGGCATTTGGGTGCCTGGTGTTGCAAACTGTTTGAAAGACACAGCCAGATGCGTTGGTTTTATATCTTGAATTACTACTCTTGTTTTACTTGTCTGAGCTTTGAGTTCAGTTTTGGCTTTTTTGGACAGCTTGTTGTACTGTATGTGAGGGTGCTGATCCCTATCGCCTGGTTCTTTGACCGGTCCTGGCACTTTGAGACGATCTAGTCAGAAAGTCTGATGCTCTTCTAGGCAGGTGTAAATCAAAAGATGTTCTCCTGGAGTAAGTTGAACTGTGCTTGCATATAAGTGCCCTGAGGAGAGACTGAGGCACATATAGCGATGCATATTAAGCAATATGGGGAATTTGTGATTTACTGCTACCAAATCCATCTCCCTAAACTTCAGCTTCTTCCTGTGTAGGCAATCCTAGTGCTGCCCTCTGCGAGAGTGATAGGATTACTCTGTACGATTGCAGTGAAGCTGTAGTAGAGGTCCAGGTGTAGGGACTCGCCCGCTCCTAGATAAAGAGATTATCAATTCTGAATGTAATCTGGGGAAAAGTTATCTTTGGTAATGAAAAGTCACCTATTTTTCCAACAAATTACAAGAAAAGGTTTTTTATTTTATGAGAAATCCAGTCTACCACTCTGCAGCAGGGTACAGGAATCACCTTTTGATCCCAAATACGGATGCTCAAGTTTGTAAATTTAATAAAAAAGATAAAAAAACCCCAACGTGGCAGTGCTTAGACCAGAAGCAATAAACTCTGATTAGATCTCACTATTTTTGTATCAGAGTCTCTTTTGGCTTGCACAGAGGTGAGAGCTTTGGACGAGATAATAGCTTCAGACAAATGCGAGAGCGTATGAAGTTTAAAGACCCATTCGGGTCCTGCATTGTTTAGGAAATTAAAATAATCAAGTATGTTTTCTGTCACTGTCCCTTGTGTGCCTAACTGTCTGTGCCCCTCCATCATTCATTCTCGCATAATGGAGGATATATCTATACTTCTTCTGTTGCACGGCCCGGCTGGCTGCATGCTATGAATATCTCCATCAGCACATCTTTATTAACCTATAAAACAGCAAAGAGTCCGAACCAAACAATCGGGTACCATCAAAACATCCGAGATGCTTCTGGCGTTTGTGTCATATTGTTGTCACTTACAACTGAGTAAAATGAATGTTTAAGAGGTGCGGCAATGTTCTTCCCCCGTGTATGCTTGTCATGCGTTTATCTTAGTGCCAGCAACTAAAAAAGGGGGGTGAGATTATGGTGAAATGGGGGGATGTGTTGTGTGCCACCCAATCCAACTGTTACCTGTGCTTCCCCAGGTAGACTTCATGAGCTTTAATTGATGCTAAAATGCAAGTTATTGTTGTGCAAATATGACTGATGACTAATTGAACCTTGAAGCTAAGAGCTGGGTCAGCAACTATCACCCAGTCGTTGTCCCTGGTGAAAGAGCGCCTGTACAGATTGCATGTCAACTTTTCGGTAAGAAGCTCCTTGATACGAATAAGGGTGAGAGAAACAGAGCTGTGGCTTTTTTTAAAGGCGGTGAAATGTTCCCTATTTAGTTTGAAATTTGAAAGAATGCATGGTAGCTAAATAAATACTTCTGCAGTGATTTTTCTTGGACTTCAGTTGGGATTTGGACCCAAAACAACTCCTCCTACTTGCCTCTTCCCGTTGTGCCTATTATGTGAAGTTGATGAATCTGCAGAATATTGGTGGAATTTTTTTTTAATTCTGTGCTATTAAAAAAAAAATAAATCAGCAAGTGTGTGGGATCCCTTGAGTCCTGGGCTCACGTATGGCAAAGCCGCTGCCTGGATGAAAGACGACTTTGTGTCGAGCTGAGTGCTTGAAGCTTTGGGTGCTTCTGCACAGCGTGCTTCCAAGCCTTCCAACATCATTTGTTTCCATTGCAATTGGGCAGCTGCTTATCGCAGAGCAGCGATTTCTCTATTTTGCCTGAGCAAAATCAAAATAATATATGTTTATACCTAGTACGTCTCCTCTGATGTTCCCCTGGCTCTGTACACCTGTTAAACATAACTCGCTGTGTCTCCCTTCCCCTTCGAGGCGACAAATATTGCCCCCATTTAAATGATAGGATGAAGATTAAAAATCAAGCATGTGAAAGGCCGGGCTCTGACTTAGGGAGGGATGGTGGGTCCCACTGACACTGTCCATTATGGCTCAGCCGCTTGCGAAGGAGCTGAAGAAACACAACCAGTTCCTGCCTGCTCATGAAGGCAATTGAACATCAACTTCCGCTTTTCTAATCCATGAAATCGTCATCCTCAGCAGTTTTGCCACCAAGCTGTTGGTGTAGTAGGGAGCAAGCATGTCTAACGGGAGGGTGAAGCAGACTGGAGAGGGGGAATGGCTAAGCTGAAATGATTTTGCTCATACCGGTAAGCCAAGAGCCTCCTAAATGCCTAGGACCACATTAAACCCCATGCAAAGCTTTTAGGTATTTGAACACGTCCATTGTATGTACTTGCAAAATTATTACCGTGTGAAGGTCTGCCTTGGGTAAACTTGTATGTTCCAAGGTATAGACATAACCCGAATGTTAGGCTGCATCATGTTGAGTTGAGGGGAAACGGGGAGGGCGCACACAACTGTAACAGCAATTCCCTGAGCCTTAAAGCTGGTGCTCTATTTCTAAGTGAAACTATAAAGCTTGCCTTTCTTCTGACTCATAAATACCTATATTTTTTTAATTGGAAGTAGAAATCTAACTCAGCAAACTGATGTTCTGGATTTTCGCTTTTTTGTAAATGAGGTGTTTATAACATGAAGTTTTTCCTTTAAAAAGGAATACATAAATCTAAGCTCCTGTGCTGGCCGCTGCTTGGGCAAGGTGTAGTCTCGCAACAGCTCGGAGTATTGTTTGTCCAGCAGGAGCCAGACGGCAATAAATCCCAGAGCTTCAAGCGGCAAATCCCCTCATCTACAGTCCTTGAAGAAGCAGAAGTCTCAGGGATGTTATAAGGGGATATATGTGAGGGAGGATCGTCTTTATGCAGCTTTTGGAGAGGTCCATGCAGCAGCGAGGATGGTGCCTTAAACTGGAGCGGGTGAGCGTATGCAACCTTGTTTCGTGGACAGCATCAAGTCGGTAGGGAAAAAAGTGTAATACTGTTGAAGTGCAAAAATAATCACAAATCAAGAAACGCTTGCCTGGGAGGATAACATAATATAAAGCGAGTCTGAAAGTCACTCATAAAGGACAGGATATTAAAGCCAGGGGTAGGGGAGGGGGCAGGCTATTAATCTATGTGTCTGCGATGTCAAAGACATATGCCAAATGGTTCTTCTGCAGTTTTGGACACCAGCCAGCAGAGATGTTCACCAGGCAACGTGCAGAGCTTGGCCTGTCTTCCCCCACAACTCTCTGATTTCTGGGGCAAGAGCAGTAAATACTTTATAAGAAAGTAGAACTGGAGTAAACAGAACTGAACTGGGGCAGTTCAGGAACCATAAGGTGTGACAAATCCTTCTGCTCATGAGACAACCGTGCCCTAAAAGACAGACTATAGGAGAAGCCCATATCCAAGCTACAACTGCATGACAGTCTGCCCATAGATGCTTTTTCTCCAAACTTGATGCCGTCGGTCTCTGAAAGGGACGGATAGTTGGAGCTGATGAGTGGGAGAGGTGGAGCACGGCGTCGCCCTGTGCTGTCAGGCTGGCTGGTTGAGGGGAGGTGGCAGTCACAGTGGTAACGCCTCTACATACCCTACGCACTTGAAAGGAGAATCAAGTAAAGGAATAGCCTTTGCCAGTTAATTATTTTTTTCTCCCATTTGCACAGAGTGCTTGGTACCACAGGGTGTATCACAATATGGAGTCTGAATGCAACAGGACAAGAGGAAATGGTCTCAAGTGGCACCAGGGGAGGTTTAGACTGGATATTAGGAAAAATGTCTTTCCTGAGAGAGCGGTGAAGCATTGGAAGAGGCTGCCCAGGGAGGTGGTGGAGTCCCCATCCCTGGAGGGGTTCAAGGAACGTGTGGACGTGGCACTGCGGGACATGGTTTAGTGGGCATGGCGGGGTTGGGTTGGTGGTTGGACTTGACGATCTTACAGGTCTTTTCCAACCTTAGTGATTCTGTTTGATTCTGTGAACTCTTGAAATAGTTTCTCTTCCCTCCTGACAACTTTCTCTGCTGGTTTTTGCTGATGTAGGAACAGCTTGGTATTTGTATTAGAGCAGCAAACAATTCATCAGCGGGGTGGTAGATTTACTGTGCCACTTGTTAAGCATACGCGAAGTAAGATGGATTCCTGCTTCCAGCCTACGGCGGCAGGCAGGGCTATGGCGACAGCAGCATCACTCTTGGCTTTTGAGGACACCTATGAATGACTTGGACAAGGTCACCGTGGAGGTCTGTGTTGGAATCAAAGGGTGTTTCTAGCTAACCTGACTCCTTGTCTAACTCAAATGACAGGGGGCTGAGGTATCAGGCAGGCAAAATTCCTGTCCCCTTGAATAGGGACTTCGCAAGCAGTCAACGATTGCAAGGATCTTACTCATTGCTGTTACCCCTCTTCCCTCTTTTCTTCGTTTTTTTTTTTTCCCTTGTTTGATTTGTTAGTTTTCCGGCATTTTGTCTTTGTCTTAAACTTAACAGAGGCAGAAAAAGGAGAAATTAAGATTTTGATGGCAAATGCTTGTAAGGTATAACAGTTTTTTATTTCAGAAGTCAGCAAAGATGCATCTCATTACAGGTGCTAAGAATAATCATGGCCCTGTTAAGTGTATAGTGTTTCTTACCCAGGTAACCAAGTTGGTGTTGCCTTAATTTATATCTGTCTAAAGCCGTATAGAATTATCTCATCCTGAATCTCTCAGAGACGTTGCAGGCAGAATTCATGGTGGACATTGGTTGTTTTCTCACCAATTTGCGGGAAATCTGGACACATTCTGGAGTCACGTCGATCGAATCTGCTTGCTTAAAGTTAACGATGGAGAGGGAGAGGTTTCGCTTCGCCTCTGAAGAACCAAAGGGGTGTCTTTGCCCTTCTGGAGAAAAGACACTGCCAAATTTGCCTTTGCAAGTTTTGAATGAAAAGGTATGAGAAAGTGGGAGAATGGGCTCCTGCACAAACTGACTTTTTCGTTGAATTTTTCATTGCTCGGACTTCTCTTAGATGGCCAAAGTGAAGCCCATGAGAAGGTGCTCAAGTTAGCTGGCGTGGCCCGGAGACAGCAAGGAGGTTGCTGCAGCATCGTGCCGCTCACCCCGGTGCTTCTGGCCTCAACAAGCTGAGGGATCCGTGGCTGTGGCGTACTGCGGCGTAGAGAGATGCACAGCTGGGACTTGGGCTTCACTTCCCTCCCCTTCCTATTCGGGACCGTATAAAAAATCCTTTGTAAAGCAAGTTTATAAATAATTTAATGGCAGATATAAAAGCTTTTACTTTTTTTTTTAAACTGGCACTTTTTTGTAAATCTGTCTATATGAAAAATATTCCTAGCAAAGTTCACCCGGAGAAGGCTTAAAGTTATTATTAGGCATATAAATTGACTGCTTTCTCATTTACATGCAGGCAAATTTCTTTAATTTATTAATCTGATTTGCATAGAAAATTACGGCACTCATTGTCACTGAGAAGTCTCATTTAAGGAAGGTTTTATAAATGCTATAACTAAACAGAAATAGAAGAAAATACGTAAGTGTTCTTAATTTTTTTTTTCCCCTTTCCGAGAATATTTTTATTTAAATGGAAAAAAAAATTCAAACCATGTACCTATTGCAAGACTCTGGAACTTGCTTGACAATTGCTTCACCAATACGTATTTTGTTTTCTTATATTCAATTCAGGAGAGAGGAAAAAGATTATTGAACTTAAGTTTTAAAGTTCACAAGGGGGGAAAAATAGCTTAGAGGAACTGTTCTGCGGTAATGTAGGAAGACACTTAATTAACTTGGGCTTCATTTAAAACTGTAGCGTAAATCTTTTCAAAATGAATCAAAGTCTCCGCTGAATTATATCTTAGCCAAGTTTTACAGTCAAAAGGATCTTAAATCAGTAAGACCTGTCACTGAGAGCTGCGCTGGTGTTTTCACATTCTCCGCAAGCTCAGCCGCTCTTGGACTTGAAAGTCTTTTCCCCGGGTCCATTTGCTCTAGCAACAGCTGGCTTTTTGAGGCAGCACATTAGCAGCTCCCAATTAAACAGTATTCCAGCTAATTTGAGCTCGGGCAGATGACGGACATCAATGACAAAGAGTTTCCTCCCTCCCACCCTCTGCTTGTTCAGTTTTAAAAAAAAAACCTTCATTTTCTTTTAATCGCTCTTTGGAGACATGGTTGCTGCTGGAATTCGCTCTTCATCGTGGTGTCCAGCTGAGAAATTGTTCTCCTATCTTGCTGAGGCAAAAGGCGAGAGCGTCAGCCCACACATGCTGCAGATGTGCAAGGGGGTAAACGGGGGGAAGCAATGACAATTAAAGAGCATATGGTCAAAAATAAATCTGTACAGTAGTGCCAGTCCATATTAATCACAAGATTAAGAATAATAGCGTATCTGTACAAGTAGCATGCTAAATCTCCTATTACATTTACTAGCCTTCATATATCTGTATCTGTATGTTTATCAGGGTGTCTTATATGATATACTATATGAAGTGAGGGAGGATTTATAGTAGGTTTTGTGTAAATGGACCTGATAAAAACTGCAAAAAAAGGCAATATAAAACATTAACATCTGGAAAGACGTATGTCACTGGAATAACACGCACAAAATACGTGTATGAATGTATGAAAGAACAATAGAATTAAAGCTTTATCTTAGCAGAACTGTAGTATGCCAAGCTTTTTACAAATCTGGGTAAAAACCTAGCCTGTAAGTTTTCAGCTCAAGTTTAGCACTGTGAGGAGGCTTCATGCCATCTCATCGTTAAGATGTTACTCTCTGAGATCTTGGGGTTTTGTTAGTAGGATTTGGTTTAGAAATAACTTCGTACCTTTCCGAGATGGGTCTGGTTTGCTCCGAACATGTGTGCCTTGGAGGCACTGAGGGAACAGGCAGAACTAAACTGGGAGAGTTGTTCAGCGTGCGTGAGGTTTCATCAACCAAAACAGCACTTTTAAGAGGTCTGCTTATGTTACTTGTGTTCTGCTAGGAATGGGAAGGGATGGATGACACCAACTAAGCATTGCCCCTCACTCCAAGAAGGACATTGAGGGGCTGGAGCGTGTCCAGAGAAGGGCGACGGAGCTGGTGAGGGGTCTGGAGCACAAGTCTGATGAGGAGCGGCTGAGGGAGCTGGGGTTGTTCAGCCGGAGAAGAGGAGGCTGAGGGGAGACCTCATCGCTCTCTACAGCTCCCTGAAAGGGGGTTGTGGGGAGGTGGGTGTTGGTCTCTTCTCCCAAGGGACAGGACAAGAGGAAATGGCCTCAAGTTGTGCCAGGGGACGTTTAGGCTGGATATTAGGAAAAATGTCTTCACTAAAAGGTTTGTCAAGCACAGGACCAGGCTGCCCATGGAGGTGGTGGAGTCCCCATCCCTGGAGGGGTTCAAGGAACGTGTGGACGTGGCACTGCGGGACATGGTTTAGTGGGCATGGTGGGGTTGGGTTGGTGGTTGGACTTGATGATCTTACAGGTCTTTTCCAACCTTAGTGATTCTGTGATCACCTTTGCGGCTCTGTCAATATTAGGAGTAGGTGGTCTGGATTGTGAACTGGTACTTTGCGTGCAGGCATGAACGTAAATTTTGGGAAGATACAGCGCTGTCCAGGTGTTAGGCTTTGAAAAAGTCCTTCCAGAATGGCTGCTCTCCCATCCTCTGGAATGGTGCAGATCTCTAAGAAGTCAATTACCTGTTTAAAAATTAAGCCAGTGTGACACTCTGCTGTAATAATTAAGCACATATATTTTATCGTGGTTGAAGATACTTAAGGGATTTTTCCTATCAGCACTTCTGTGAAGCTTGTGAAGTTGCTGTTGCCCAGGTTTCATGGGGGGAGATGGAAATGGATGATTCCCCCTAGAGAAGGATGGTGCCCAATGGGAGGGGTGGGTAGGAGGGATACAGAGTTGGGAGTAGCAGCCACGCCAGGCAGAGCTCCGTGGTCGCAGCTATCAAAGGCTGTTGGGTGTTACTCAGCCTCAAGTCTGAACCGAAGGAAAACCCTGCTTTAGAGGAAGAGCTCTGTCAGGCTAGCAGGTTTTCCCTGCAACTCCAGGGATTATTTTTAAAGGACGCGAAGGTTTCCATCGCTCCATTAGTAGTGGCTTCAAAGGAAGGACAGTCACGCGTCTCAGGCTAAGCCGTGAAAGCAGATGCTCTACATTAACTCCGAGACCCACTGGTGTGTGCCTGAGTCAGATACCTGCCCGTGATACCTTGCTGAATTACATCTGTTTACCTGTTTCTGCCCAGCAAAGCACTGAAGCATGCATTTAAAACATTGTCGAAAGCGCTTAACCATGGTTAACCGAATAATTATAATATTTCTGGTTTGTACGGTGTTTTATGATGAATTTATTTTCCCAAGGAATATGAATGTATGTTCAATAACGAGTGTCAGAGACACTGTACCATATAGTGGTATTAGGGGTTCCTGATATTTTGTTTCCTGTTGTGAACGTAAGAATGCCTTCCTCCTGACAGAGGTGAGCATCAGGTCCCTTCGGAAGTACGAACGTACACCACGAACAATCAGCCAGCTTTTCTTCATCTGGGTCTTACTTTGTCTTCATCACCTGCTGCTCGGAGTTCCCGGGCATGCCTCTGTCTGCATTTCTCATTTGCAGAAATAACGTTATCTGGAAAGAAATATAATGCATACGCAAAACACGATCAGAAGTACAGGGTGTCCTTGTGCCTGTCACAGGCAATAGTCGCACCCTATTTATAAGCTTGTCTCCGTGTAGCGGTACGTGCCAGGGCTGGTTTGCGCAGAATAGGAATGGGGCCGCTTCAGAAGTGGTGCGAACGGTAAGGTCCCTGTTGGGGAGACACTTCATCCGACAGGAAAGATAATAGAATTGCTTTTTTAAAATCAGCTCCTAAAATAGAGAACGTTTTGACTTGATATTTCAATAGATGTGGGATTATTTATCAGCCTCGCAATTCACACCATCTCACGAATCCATCACGCGAGAAATACCACGACTGTGCCTCTGCCTGTGTTTGCTCCCGCTCCGCCACCGATTTGCCGTGTTTCTTCTCTACCCTTACTAAGCAGCTACCGTAGGAGAGGATAGGAAACGACAATTCCCCCTGCTCGAAGCCTGTTCAGTTGAACATCTCAGGTGGTGTATGGTCTTGTGCCAGATTTTTGAGTACAAAGAAGGGGATGCAACTTTCCTTGAATGAAAGCCTTCTCTTTCAAACTTTTGCAGGTAGAAGAACCTGCAGGAAACTTTTTAGAGAGCCCGACAGCCATTTCTCTTCTGTTCTTGTCAGCCTCAGAATGCTTCTGTAAACCTACTAACTGAGAATGAACGCGCTGCGTGGTTGGGGCTGTGTTGTGATCGTTGACAGGTTTGAGTATGAACAAAATAGCTAATGTGGGCTGAACCGCGCAAGCGTTACTGAATTCCTCAAAAGGGAAAGCAGTCACGAGGCTGCTGAAGCTTTCTTAGGTGGACAGTAACTTTCTGCTGGTCAGCATCTCATTTTTCATGCCAAGTCATCTGTTCTTTCCGGCTTCCTCCCAACCACATGATATGTGTGCAGCAGCCCTCCTAGATTTACTGTTTTGCATCCGAATGAGGAAGCAGCTGCTGATGCTGTGATGATGCATGCAATCTACGGCTGCCAGGTTTTTATTCCTGTCTGGGGGGAGTTTCTTTGCCTTCTACTGGGAAGCTTGTTGGGCACGGTCAGAGTTTTAGGATGGGCTGGGGACGCAGTTAAAATACAGTTAATGAGATGCCTGGTTACTCAGAGACTTGCAAGTGTTTTAAATGTCCTAAACAAAGTCCTGATGGGGGTAGGAGGGGGTTTTTTTCTGGATGACTGACCTCATAAAAATAGTTTTGATAAGTTGCTTTTTTTGCGTGTGATAGTTTCTGAACAAGTGTTCTTTTAAGATTAGAGTGTTGGTTTATGCACTTGAACCGTATAGAGGCTACAACCAAAAAGACGGCTTTGGTGATGCCTCGATTTTTATGGTGGACTGCGCAGAACTCGGTCCTGATGAAGAAAACGTGATTTTGTTAACGAGTAGACTGATTTTTCTCCTTTGCCCTGTTGTTGTCACACCTTTTTGAGCTGAACATCCCTACTGAGTAAGTGCAATTCAGCTTCGGTACGCTCCCTGTGCCCGTGCTGGGCAATAGCTGCCTTGCTTTGAAGACAGCCCGTCTCGCAGTTCCTGTGCTCGGGCTGAACTCTGCCTCGGTACGGGCAAAACTACCCCAAGAGTGTCCCTTCCTCAGGATTTGTGAACTGGGGGAGATTCCTGTAGTGGTGAGCGTTAATCGGAGCTGTGAAAATGAGTTTGGGGCTTCATCTCCAAGGGTCTGTCAAATGGAGTTTGTTTGGGGTGATGATCTTTTCAGGAAGCTGAAAAAGGACTCTAAATGCTGCAGGATAAAAGAAAGCTGCAAAAGTTCTGTGATTATTTTCACTTAAATTACAAATATTTTTCTTTTTCAAAAACAATTGGTACACAAATGCTAACAGAAATACATGTTTAAATAGCTGAAAAGGTCACTTGTAGCCAGAGCATTGATCTGTCTGCTTGTTTCTTTAGACATAGGTGGAATAACCTCCCTGTTATTGTATCCAGCTGGTGTTCTGTGTTCCTGTCTACAGCCTTAAGCAACATCCAGAGCTGTTTTGACTGCTCAGTCGTCTTTTTGGTACCTGTTTATTCACATCAGCTGATAGTCTGCGTTTCTCATCAGTCTTTCTCATATTGAATGTAACTCTTAAACTGTCCTACCCACTCTTGTTAATTTGCAGTCCGTCGCGGACAGTTACGCTGCACGTCATCATGGAGAGCGAGTCAAAAAAATTGGAAATTCACAGATTGTGAATGACGAAATAAAAAAAATAATATATTTTGACCCCACGTTTGTGGATTGACTCCACTATGCTGGACGGGAGCAAACAGGTCCCGGTTGCATTTCAATGTATTTACGTATCTACTTTGCTGTATGCTTTGGCATGGGCTCATAAAGAATGCTGGGCCACTCCAGAATGTTAACACATCATTCATATGCAAAAGTGCAGATATCTGTTGGTTTTGTAATGCCATTCCATTTATATAGTGCTAGCACTTGAAGAATATGGGAGACTCCATTCCCACCTACAGCAGCATCTTAAATAAAACCACCAAGTTGCTGTGGAAGTAATCGGGCAGCTTGCAGGAGTTCAGGTTCAGATCTCTCTCCGTTAACAACGGGCTTCCTCTCCTCTCCCCAGCTTTTTCTCCAGAAGCATCATTTGCTTTGTGTGAGATTTCGGTGTACGACATCCCTATGTGAGAGTAAAGGGATCTTTAAGCCTGATGCGCCAGTGCTGGTGATAGAGAAAAAGAGTTTTCCTTTGCCTCCTGGGCTGACTGAAACGACGGGTGGATGTGCGTCCTTAAAATTGGCGTACTGCTGGTCAAAAGCGTCAGGCTAATGGTCTCACGGACCATAAGCATCTCTGTTATCCACTCAGAAGGGATGAAAACATGGGTCAAAGTAAGGTACCCTAAAAGTCCTCCTCTGGCAGTCCAGATCCTGCTAAAATCAATGGAAAGGGCACATGCTGCTCTAAATGTCTCAGTCTTAAGCTGAAGAAACTGCCTCTGAAGGTGAGTGGCTTGTTAACCTGTATGAGTCTTGTGTTTCTTCCTCAGATGGCCCAAAGTCTGGAGAAGAGGAGGCTGAGGGGAGACCTTATCGCTCTCTACAATGACCTGAAAGGGGGATGTGGGGAGGTGGGTGTTGGTCTCTTCTCCCATGTAACTAGTGATAGAACAAGAGGAGATGGCCTCAAGTTGCGCCAGGGGAGAAAATGTCTTTCCTGAGAGAGTGGTGAAGCACAGGACCAGGCTGCCCAGGGAGGTGGTGGAGTCCCCATCCCTGGAGGGGTTCAAGGAACGTGTGGACGTGGCACTGCGGGACATGGTTTAGTGGGCATGGTGGGGTTGGGTTGGTGGTTGGGCTTGATGATCTTACAGGTCTTTTCCAACCTTAGTGATTCTGTGAAAAATGCGGCGTTACTGGTGCAGAGTCGTGCCCAATGAATGGGATATGTATTAATGTGACCTCTTCCTTAGGGGTGGGGTGGAAATCTGTATTTCTGGTATAGGCACTTTAAAAAAAAAAAAATTCTTATGAGGAATGGCATGAACAGCTGAAGTAGGATGACCGAACAGGATCTTGACTTACAAGCTGCTGTTGCAAGAAGAGAGGATACTTGCTTGTGAGGGTAGACTCAGCAGCAGTGCTTTGGCCACTCGTACTTCCCTGTGATTTTATTGTCAGTAAAGGTTTAGAAATAACTAGGCAGTCCTCTGCAATTGCAATGGACATTAGTGCAGAAGGGTTTATGGGGCATAGGTCTCACAGACCCCCACCTGGTTTTCATTTTGAGCTTTGGCACATCAGCGCTAGTTTTGAATTTTATTGCAGAAGTCTAGAATAAAATAGTTTTGTAAAATAATAATACTAGTCAACATGATATCTCATTGTGATCAGTGTAATGGGATATCATTTTACCACTTAAAATATTTCTTGTGTGTTATGCACACTTAAGGGTAGGATTTTTTAAGCTATGCCAAGCCAGTCATCAGGCAGAATTGCTGCAGAGGAAAAGGTACTGCTTGAAAGTAGGGTAAGCATGAGAAATACGAGACCTTGTCTTTATATTTGTACCTAAGCACATCCCAAGGTAGTGGAGGAGAAAACCAGAAAGGAAGCATATGCTAACTTTGTTCTGTACAAAGTACCCTGTGCTTGGAACAGGTTCCATCAGCTTCTCTGTTTATTAGCATGTTTAAGTCTGTCTTGCGTCATTTTTTTCAGGGGGGTTGCTTTGCAAATGCAAGGATCTTGTAAAGGGGACAAATAATAATACTTGTTTCCTAGCTTCTACAAGTGATTCAGACTCTTCTGAGATGTATCAAAAGGATTGTAGCTTATTTTGAAGCAGTTGGCCTGCGCATTAAATGGTCCACCCCCCTGTGCAGCAAAAAAACCAGGTGTCAGCCGCACATGAGGCAGGAGTAATGTCCTGTTGCATAAATCCATGCTCGAAGTTAATCCTGTGTTTAAATGCATTGCTGTAATGCCTGCTGAAATTGGTGATGCCTGGGTAAGACCAACAAAGAATTGTCAGTACAGAAGAAAAATGGAGCGATGGTTCTTGTTGTAGTGTTAGAAGTATTGTATTAGTTCCAGCGCTAACCGTGAAAAATCAATACGTGCTCTATAATGGGCTATATTAAAAAACCAAACCCAACCAAAAATAATAACAACAAAAAGCAAACAAAAAACCCCAAACAAAACATAAACAAGCCTGTGGCAGGGTTCATAGGTACCCGTTTTCCAGAAGGACTAACTGAAGCACAGGAAAGGTAAGCAATCTACCATCACCTCGTGAATCAGAACAACTTGACGTGCAACCCCGATGCCTGCCTTTAGGCTCTTTTACTCGAGGAGTAAGCCAGCTTGCTCTGAAGGAAGGTGTCTGGCTTCCTGCTTGGAACGAAATTAAATTAGCATGGCGGTATGTGCTTTGTACATCTGCCGTGTAATATGCTTTGCGAACTGCAGACATCCAGAGCAAGGATGCAGATGCTCCACTACTTGCAAAAGTTAATGACAATTATCCCAGTCTTTGATGGCAAACGAAGGCGCGAGGCTCTCGTTTCCACAATCCATCATGCCACCGAAGGCTTGCTGAGTGATACTTCATGACGGGCTGGTGAGAAATATATACAAACTCATATGCCGGTGTTGCAAATCAATTCTGCAGCAAAGTGGAAATAACTCCTGTACCAATAAGCAGCGAGGCCTATGAAAAAATACCCTTTTTCTGAATTTTCAACTTGCAGATAGCAGGAGAAGCCATCAATCATGTTAGAGAGCTTCCATTCCAGCGATGTTGTTCTTAAAGACGCACCAGATGAAATCGGACAAGACCAGAATATGCAAAGCCCCCCCTTCTTTTTTCTATGCTCCTTTCTAGGGGGTTAGGTATGAGAAAGGACCTTTTCCTTTTTTCTTTTTCTACTTTTTTTGAAGCAAACCTGTAGCCTGGCAAAAGCATGTATATTGGTTAAGTTTACTGTCGAAATGACTAATTAATTGCTTCACAAATGGCTATTAATCATACATTAATGAGATACTCTCTTTGCTTTGGCGAATCGAGATTCTGTGGCAGTTCTCTCTCCTTGGTACCCCAAGCAGGCTAAAAGCATGCACAACTCAATTAATCTTACTGCACCACGGGGTGTTCAAACTGCTCACCAGCTGAAGAGAAGCGAATAGCCGGGACGCTTAAACTGTCCATATTTCACTGTGTAAATTCAGAAGCACTTAATCATTCCTTCAAGCATTCTTTTGTTCCTTTTCTTTCTGCCTTACGTGTGTTTGAAGCATATCCTGGGCCGTAAGAAAAAGGCTCCAATGCATCCCGTTCCAACCACGCTCAGATAAACACGTGCTGCTGGTTGTCTTGCAAAAATGACGATCATCTTGTGTGCAGCAAATGAAAATTGAAACCTACTAGTCATGCTTGAAATCCACCTGCGTTGTTAATGTATGCAGTGAACAAAAGGAAAAGGGTATCACGCTTTGGGACACGGTTTCGTTTTCTCACTGGCAGAGATGCAAAATGCTATGAGATAGAAAGAGACTGTCGGCCAGATTGACATCTCAGATAAATTTACATTTTCCTCTTTAATATAAATTAAATTAAGTCAACTTGCACCACTAGAAAGCCTAATGCATTTTGCAGCAGTTAATTTGTTGGTTTTGGAAGAAACTGAGCAGTAGTGTCTTGATCAAGATAACGAGAGGCCCAAGCCTGAAGTGATTCTCAAATAGGCGGTGGAGAACTTGGGCTGTTGCTGTCTGTATCCAAAGACACTTCAAAAAGTTTAGGTAGATAGGCTATTCGCTCTATGTGTAATAATAGCATGTGGGCTGTGTGAAGTCCTGGTTGTGTGCTGTGCTGTCGGGAGCTACTTGAGAAATACAGTCTCTGTATTCAAAGGTGTTATGGGGACGTATTAAAAACCATTGACCAATTCTGTTGATAATTAGCCATGAATTTGATTAGATTTTTGGAAATGTATCAAAATCTGCTTATTGAGGGGCATAAGTCAACCTCTTAGCGTTGGAATTGTAGTAGGAAGTTCTCCTAGGGTTAATATTCCTTGATAGAGTTTCTTTCCGTTTGATCCGAGAGGGCTAAAACAGGCTACTGACACAAGGTGCCAAAGCACGTAGATTTTTGATCTCATTCGATATAGCAGTTTGTATGTTGCCATGTATATAATTTTCCCTAATTCTGATGTCAAGAGAGTGGTGAGAAATTGCTATCTCCTTCTCAGTGTTCGCTAATCCATGTGAAATGAATTTGGTGGGCTTGGTGTCTCGCCCTGAAAGCCTTTGCTGTCATGGCTAATGGAGCCCTTGTTGGACGCCTCTTCGGAGAGCCCAGGGGAAACCGTGGGAGAAGAGAGCTGTGGAAGTGGTCAGGCCGGAGCTGGTCTAGAGGAGGTGGCAGAACATCCCCAAGGCTTGTTTTGTGCAGCAAGCAGGCAAGGAAAAGTCAGATTGCTGGAAGGTTATTGCCCTTTACAGGATGCCATGGATTTCGGTGCAGTGGTATTGCGTTAGGAGTGCTGTGAGCAAGTAACAGGATAGTAAGAGGTGTGAGGACGTAACTTGATGACTTCTCATCACTGCTTTCCTCTCTCCTTGTCCGTTCCATCACTGCCAGTGGTCTTTTCTGTTGCCGGTGGCTGTCATTAATTTAGCCTTAGTGTCGACAGGATAGGAAGGGATGAAATCTACTCCTTCGCACGCCTTGATGCGTGGCCCTATTAAGGATAACGTCTGCTAGTTACTCAGGTTTAGCTAGAGCAGGAACTGATGGATAGCTTAAGTTGCTCCTACTTAGAGATAGAAAGGTTTGGCTAGCTGAAAACACGCGCTCTCGTGTGCCTACGCTTCTAGGCTTTTGACGTGTTTCCAAACTGTCTGCAAACTGGCCGAATGAGCGAACCGATAGCTGTGGAATTGGCTTTTTAGAAGCCACTGTCAATTGATAGACAATATTGAAAGCCAAAGATGAGCTCTGTGTTCCCAGTGTTTTTTACCGCTGGCACTCCATACGACCTTCTCTGGTTAGTTCAAGAGGCAAGTTCAAATACATCAGGAAACGGGCTAGTATCAGATACAGCTGTCAGATGAAACTCACTGTCCAGTTGATGAAATTTTAATTTACTTTGCTCTTGTCCTTTCCAAACGATTACCTTTCAGTTTTCCCCGCACCGGGATTCTGTAGATGTTCATTTTCTGAGAAAAATGTATTTGTTCTCTAAAGGGTACCACAGTGTGTTTTCTTTTGGCAACAGGCTGATGAAAACAATAAATTATTCAACCCAAGGATATCTAAAATGCTGACTCACTGCTGGTTCCTATTTTTTAGGCCTTGTTTTCATTAACTTCTACATTAATAGTCCAAATGTGCAGTTGGATTGAAATGTCCTGTGAAATTGCCCTGCTCTCTTCAAATTGGGAAGCTCTAAGCCTCTAGTAACTGTTGTGAGGTGGTGTTCCTCCTTCCATGAAATAAAATATGGTCTAGATTTGACAAGAAAAGATTAATCTGTAACCACCGGTTGCCGCCCCTCCCTCCGAAACAAAAAAGCGCTGCTGCTACGGCTGCAGCAAGGGTAGGAGTTGTTATTAAAGAAAGCATCAAAATTACATTCTCCCAACTGTTGAGCTTTCTCTGCTTCACCTCTTTTGTAATGAAAGCCAAGAAATAAGTTCAGAGGACACATGCACCGAGTACGCTCTTGAGTAATTTTAGCTTCCTCATTCATAAGGGAAAACCAACACTGCAGGTTATCACCATCAAAATAAATTTGTTTTCACCTTGCGTAAACTAGACAGTGTAAAATATTGCTGCTTTGTGTGTTGAAATCAAATCCTGTGGTAGAGGAAAACAGATATTCATTGTACTGATGGGAGTCTTCTGAGCTGCGCAGGTGAGTCAAAGCCTCCGAGCGCCGTTCACAGGAGAAACCTTCACTCCTTTGAGTAAACCCGTTTATTTCGAAATGATCTTTGCAGAAGAGATGGTAAATGCCCATTTGCTATGCAAATTTTGGGTTTGTAAGTGCATAGTGTGTGGCCAATGAGTAAACTGATAGTATGTGGCCAGCGTATTTAAAATATTCCGCCTGCAGAAACTTTAAGCCATCGTGACGTGTCTAACACAGGGCAGCTCTTGAACCCGGGCAGCCGCACGGCTGGGGGGGCCCTGATGGCGGAGGGCTCCCATCGGCCCTTAGGTCTTCGTCTCTATTTTAACTTGTGGGTAGTAAAACTCAGTATAAAGCACAACTCAACTGGTAGCAGTCGTGGCTACTGCAAAAGGCTGTGGCTTCAAACCTGGCTTCGCAAAGTGAGGCTTAATCTACGTCCTCGTGCTTTTGTTATTCCCAGTTAAGGAGGAGTTGGAAGGACTTTGAGGAATGATGCGTTGGCTTTTGGTTTTGTTTTTTTAAAAAAAACTTTCTAATAATGAGTTTTTCAGGTAAAAGAGACACTTTCTGGGTTCCCAGGAGAACCGGTGAGCCGTGGCAGGCGCTCGCCGCAGAGCACGTGTGCCAGCTCCCGAACAAAGGCTTCCTTTAATGAGAGTTAATTAGGCAGTGGGTTGAGTGGGGAGGGAGGAGTTGAGGGGAGCTGGGCTGTGGTGGTGGGGCGGGGGACTGCCCCACTGGTTCTGGCTGGGCACGCAGGGAGATGGAGGAGGAGAGACCGGTGAGGACAGTGCAGTAATATGTTGAATTTTGTGCGTTTCAAGACCTAAATAAAGATTGTGTTTAGTGTGACAGCTACCGTCGTAAATAACTGATGCTTTCAATTATTCCTCAATTGTTGTCTTGCTCTCTTCTACTCCCTGTTTTTTGGTTTTGGTGGTTTTGTTGTGGGGTTTTTTTGTTCGGTTGGTTGGGTTTTTTTGTTTTAGTTTGGTAAAATCATAAAAAAATAGGGCTGCAAGGGACCCATGGAGATGATGTAGCCATATTGCCAGCCCCAAGGCAGATCCTTTACAGGTGTCCGCCTAACCTGTTGTACAGGACTGCCGGCGATGGCAGCATGTTCTTTCTTCCCGTTGGAAGCTTTTTTGCTCATATCTGATGTGAGTCTTCCTTGCTGCAGTCTGATCCTGTTGGGTTTAATCCCATTAACAATGACTACTGGAGCAGATGGTTCCTTTTGCCTTTGCAAAAGCATTTTCCTGTTGTTAGACTTTTCCCTTTCCCTCAGTCCCTTTAGGTTGAAACAACCTTAATAGTTGGATTTCCCACGTTTGCATCATCCTAGTTGTTTTTGGAGTATTTTCCAGTTCTTTCACGTCCATCTTTTGATGTGCTTGAAAGGGGTCACTGTATACTAAGGGTAGTATTACCAGGGTGATGTAGAATATAAGGAACATCCTCATGGGGTCATGTAAACTAAATTAAGACATTCTCGCATGGCATTTTACTATTTTGCAGCAGCGTGATCTTGATATTAGTGATCCTTATCTTATGTCCTTTCTTGAAGACCTAATGCCTAACCAGCCCTTCCCCCGTTAGTATTTGTGTATCTCGCCTCACTAATACCTTTTTTGAATGTCAGCCTCCTTTTCCAGACCCTTTATCCACTAAGTCTGGATTCTTTTGAAATCCTATGCTGTCCCTGAATATACGGTCCCTTTCGCTGTTATAGAATCTGCAGGTTTAATTGCAAAAGGTAATTGAATGTCCAAGTAGTTGAATAACTAGAGAGCATCAAACACTACCAGATACTTGTGAAACCACACAAAATAGGTCCTTCTATGTCAGTAGTGAGCTGCTGACTGTTACACCATAGCTATAGCTAACCAACTAGTTTTATTCTCACCTTATGGCAGTTTCAAGACCCTATTTCTTGGCGATACAGTTGTCAAATGAAAGCAATGTGTCAAAAGTCTTATTAAAGTCATCGTTTATCACATGGCGTTGCTTTTTCTCATCTTCCGGGCCCATTGCCAAAGGCTGATAGACATCAGACGGTTTTGGCGTAGTGCTTTTGTTTTTGACAAATCCAGATTGGCTGTGGGCTAGGACCTGGGCTCTGCTTTCACATCCGCTTAATACCGCTGCAACGGCAATTTGGCAGCGAAGTCCAGCGTGCCCTGTATGGTACGAAAAACGGTGAAGGCGGGTCCTGAGAGAAGCTCAAAGTACGTTAAGATACGACGAGGTGGAAAACACAACTGGCTTGAGATTAGGGTGAAGAGTAGACAGACGAGTTGTTTTTATAAAGGCTCTAGGCTGACATTCGCTTATATGGCTAAAATTTGATAATTGATAAACCTTTGGAACTGATGAGGAGTGTTTATTTTATAGTAAGCTTTCTAAAGAAGATGTATACTATCATTTACCAAAGAAATTTTCTAAAAGATCATTTAAACACGTTAGCAAGTTTTTCTAGGAGTTGGACAGAATCAGAGTTGTTTGCAATTTGATGGGTTCCCCGTATTTTCCTGTGATTTATTTTCAGTCTGTGCCCTGACCCCTGTTTCTGTGGCATAGGCTAGAGTATTTCAGCAGTGGACTAGATGGTCTCCCAATGTTTTGTATTTGTCAAAACATTTATAAAACATGTCTTTGTTGTTCAACTCAACCTGGTTGACTTGTCACTTTCAAAACTTGTTTCATGCAGCTCCTATATTGTAGCAGATAAGTGATAAACCTTGCGGTTTTCTGAGCAGTGCTTTGCTTAAATACTTTTTTTTTTACCTAACTGTCAATATTTTTAATTAATGCTTTAAAAAATGGCTAATTTTTGTATTACATCTTAATTACCTTATCTCAGATTATGCCCAACGCGTTTTGGGTTCATCTGTTTTTGTTTTGTCTTGAAGAGATTTGGGCTAATCTGTGCTGGTTTAAAGGCACACTGGGGGCTAACGCAGACGCCCGTTGCGTGTTATGGCCAGGAGGGTACTTAGAGCAGTTGGCCACTCCTTCGTGGATAGGAGCAGAGAGGGCTAAACATCCCCCAGCTTCTCGGTTGGGGTTTTTTTCCATGCTTGTTAACAGAAAATATGTGGGTGATGTTCCCCAAATTCACCCTTAGCATCTCCTTTGGTTGTGGAGTTTACACAAAGACGATGGATTCTCCCCTGTGTTTAATCTTGTTTGTGCTGCAGATGCTTCCTAGGAGTCTTGTTATCCACTCTTTTTATCTGGGCTCTGTGTTTCTTATTTCTCCTCAGCAATGATTGTGTTCTTTTCTAACACAGCTAAACACGGAAACATTTCCATATATTTAGTGGGTCCTGGGAATTTTCCTTTCGTATTTGAGAAAACAACAAGCTGACAAGCTTCTTCTTGGCATGACACAGCATGTGTTAATCTATGTCGTTTCCAGGCTACTTTGTTCATAGTTAATTTGTTAAATTCTTTGTGAGAACAGACATGTTCCCCACTGAGCAATCGGCACAGCTGCGAGGAGAGCCGGTGGCCAAACAGAGCCCACTGTGCGCCGTGTGTTGAGAGCTGGGATGCGAAGTCAGACTCGGGGCAGCGTCCTCAGAAGAACGCACAACTGCTTCGGGGTCGCCTTCGTACCCGGGACCGACGGGAACGCCAGCCTCTGCGCCCGCAGTTGTGGGCCGCCTCAACGGTTACCCAATAAAAGGGAGAAAAGAAGGGTGGGTTTAGTCACCTTTTTTTTTTTTCTCGAGATCTGTGTTGTTCGTTTTGTGCTTTTTAACAGCATTTCGGCTCGTGGCGCCGTGCAGTTTCTCTGACGTACTTGATTTGCAATGGACTCCCCAAAAGAATATGTAAATCAAACGTTGCTGGTGAAGAGCAATCAAATAGTGTTACTTAGCCAAAAAAAAAACCAAGAGAGAAATTGAGCCATAGCTCTAACTTAACCTTGCTGTTCACAGGCAACACGATGTTCCTATAGAGTATTCCTTAGGGTGGTAGTATCAAAAGATCCCTCCAAATATTAAGAAATAAACCCTGCAGATCCTAGCTGTTAATCCTAGAAGCCTCAGTTGATCCTTCTCAATTTTGTGAGGCTCTGAATTGTAACTCTTCCCTCAATGAAAATCAGGTTTCCTCAAAACACCCGGGGCTGCATATCAACCACTTGTTTAAATGCTGGGGGAAGCAAGAGAGATTAAGCCCTTTGTGTTTATCCCTGTTTTTATGGAAGGCCTTTCAAAGGCCATTGATATGAAAATGCCACTTGACAAAGAGCCTGCGGACACTTCGCAATTTGTGCATCCCTACACATTTCTGTGAAAGATTAGGAGGAACACACCACTGCAAATTCCTTTACAAGCAGGGCATGTTGCCCAACTTACTTCGGTGACTCTCATTAATCTAGTCGTGTACTCAGATGTCTATTTACGCGTAAGAAATTAAAAACTGTTTCTTTGTTTTCTGTATCAGAAGCCTTGTCCTTCCGAAAGGCTTTTGGTGTTGGTGTTTTTGCAAGAATCTGAAGAGTCTGTTAGTCCAGCTGTTGAAGCTCTGAGTAAGTCTGCAAGGTAAGGAGTGCCTCTTTACTTAAGTGCTAGATGGCCGCTATCCAACGCAGTGCCGGAGTTTGGGGAAGCGCCTTTCCCTGCGCTCCTGTTGGTTGTGTTGGTGGCAGTCTGTGTGATTCGGAGCTGAACACGGCCAATGCTGTTTCAGTGTCGCTATCAGTAGGATTCGTAGCTAACAGAGTCCTGGAGAAACAGCCTGTCTGGACAGATACTAGCGTTTAAAGGGATATTTAGACATCCTACATCACAGGATTTAATTTCAGCTTGTCAGCTGTTTTTCTACACCTTTGTTATGTTTAGGAAGAGTGGTTGACCATGAGGTGACCCACAGGACCCTTTTTTTCTTTAAACTTTATTACACAGCTGCACGAGCGTATTGTCTGCAAGTTTATGAAGCTGGTTCTGCCAACGGGAAAAGATTAAGACAAGGTCCAAAGTGTGTGGGGCTGGCTGTGCCTCATGGAAGAAAATAAGCGGTTGAGTGAATAAGGAAGGAGGAGCAGGTCAACTTCTCTGGAGGGTTCAGTTCCTACTTTCCCCCATCATGAGGCAGAGTTTTGAAAGCTCTCAGCTCCCTACAGTTCACATGGCGAATAAGGAGAGCTCTTGGGAGTCAAGCTTTCTTAAAAAGCTGCCCTCTTAAGTCAGACACGGGAGAAATTTTTGATTATATTAGTGCTATCTTGTGTCGCTTGGGGTAGACAGAAGAAAGAAGAATGACTGCCTCAGGCACGTACGTGCTCCTTTTTCTACCTTTTTGTGATTTGCTTGAGTGCTATATGAGCAGCTGGCTTTTTTATTACGTGGCGGTAATAAAACTCACCACTGCCCTTCCTGAAGTTATTCTACGCAGGCAGTCCTTGTTAACCAAGAATCATTTCAAGACCGAGGGTTGAGAGTGTGAACAGATCTCTTGGGTTGCCCACTCCATGCTTGGTTCCCGTGAACACCTGAAGGTAGCCCTTCATGGCTGGGTGCCGGTCAGCGATGGGTGCTCGTTGCTGCTTGCAGGCTGTCAAAGGCTGAGAGATGACTTTTGAAACGCAAGTGATGTACCAGGCTATAAAAACAGTGTTAGGGAATGTTTTGGGCTTGTGGGTGGTTTTTTTTTTTTTGTTTATCACGTGAGGCATTGCCTTCTCTGTAAGTAGAAATGGGATTGTCAAGTATGTGCTAAACACTGATGTGAACCACAGCTTGCTGTTTCCTCAGAAACCAGATTGCAATGATTTATTTGGGTTATTTGCGCTAGAACTGTAGCTCAGAACGCTCTTATCTTCAACAGCAACCATTTTAAGCCACTCTATTCAGACCGGATCCTCCATCTGGAGAAAAACAGTGAAGTTGTGCTATATTACGTCTCACTTGGCCTTGATGGGCCTCTAAGTCTTCCTTTTGAGCAGGACTGACTCTCTGGAAGATGGCATTTGAAGATCAGAATGACAAAGGTCACTTGTCATTTATTTCCCAGTGTGGCCACAGGGAGCTTGATAGAGGAGGAGTAGCTTTCGACCTCTCTCTAAGGGTAGCGTAGCCTCCTTCACAGTCTGTGTCCATGGAGAACCCACCATATTTGTTTGGAGAATTTGGTGAAGGTCAGAGTAGCTCCTGACTGGGGGGGAAAGGATACAGCCTACCTGACTGACAGGGAGCTAGCAAGGTCCTTTGGCATGAAATCGTTCTATCTTATTGCAGAATTTTGATATCTAAAGCCTGCCCAGCGATACTAGTAACTTAGAGACGCGTTGCTTGGCCCAAGCATTTCTGGCAAGCTCTCCGCATCTTCTGTGAGCTAAAAACTGAAAGCCGGTCTCCCTCGGAGGAGACAGCATTGAGTAAACAGCTGTCAGCCTGTACTCTGGCCACATCTGCGTTCCTGAGAAAGCCAGAGAGAGAAAAATAAGCATATACTCATTTGATAATAATCACGATAATGCGCTGAGATTACCTGGGCTTTCTTTTCTTTTTTTGTTTCTTTTTTTTTTTTTTTTGCCTCCTTCTGGCTGGGGGGAGAAGGGGGAGTTTGTTATAAAAAGGTCAAACACATAACTTTGCAGCTTTCAGCCGTCTCTATTCTTTTCTTTTGCAATTCTTCTCTCTGATTAAACTTCCAGATAAGTCTAGGCACTGTTGCCCAGCCCTTCACATTTAATGATTTTACGCATCACTTGCTCTTGGCACTGCTCGCAGGCCTGCCATCTCCACTGCAGCCTGTGATCTTCCCCTCTAAATGTTTGACATCCACCAGCACTTCTCTTTTGCTCAGAGATGCCTTTTTTTTCTTGTGAGGTCTGGAGAGGGAAAATGGTGGCAGACAGCCCTGAGACGAATTACCTAATACCCAAGGATTTTCTTTCTCAGCTCTCCTAATGGAAGGAAATTCTTTCCTTCCTATTTACCCTTTTCTTATAAAAAAGCAAACAAAAAAGCCCCCCAAACCTACAACTTGTCCTAGATCCAGATCCCTGCCCCACAGCGGAATCTGATGAGATGATTAGAAAAATGAACATGCAGCCTTCCTCAGAGGATACTATATGGGGAGCAAGCTGGTTATGCCAAAGAATTTTTCTCCTTCATTTTTTTTTCCTCCTTGTAAATCAGAATATGTAATTTCCATCCTGTTATTCAGTGGGGTTTATCTGCGGGATCTGTAGAGTCAAGAATGGAGTGAGGAAGGTGAAGAGAGAACAGCTGTTTATCACGTCACCTGAGGAAAATGAACTGATAGCAAGACTTTGGACTCTTTAAGGAGATGTGGTTTAAAAAAAAGGAAGAAAAAAATTATGTGTGTTTACCTTTTTGAACTCATCTCTGAATTCTGTGGTTGTAAAGCAATAAATGTATCAAAGTGTTTAGACAAAATAAGTCAAGGGCGACTCGCAGCTTTTAAATACAGTGTAGTAACCCCCGGCTTAGGAATTTGTTAAGACACAGTTGGGTGATGCCTGTGTGTGTGCAAAATAACTCAATACTTCTGTTTTCTTTACTCTTCCCTTAACCTTGTGCTGTTGGCTGCTGTGGAAGACAGAGTACTGGACTAGACGAGACTTGGGGTCTGATGCAGTACGTGCGTTCCTAGAATCTAACCAGAAGAAACTGTATTTGGTGTGTGCCCAGAGACATGAGGGTTTGCTATATATAATTGCAATTCCAGTATCAGTGCAGTGGAAATGATGGAATGTTTGCTTACTGAATTTGACCATTCAAATGGCAGTTAGGAACAAGGCAGCCTATAAGAAGAGCAGTAGGTCTAACAAGTGTTGTCTTACGTCGTCAGATAATGTTTAAGATGGACCATAGCTCCACTTGGATGTGCTAAAATACTAGATACAGTAAAGGATGCAGCAGGTTAAATGGAACAAAGTGGATTATGCCATATGATGGGGTTTGCATGGTTCTGACGATGAAAACGGCTTTCACCTGGGTACCTGAAAGAGGCTTGAGGACTTTAGTTGGCTGCTCAGATGCTTACAAGACATCTTCATTGTCTCTCATTCACACTAGCTGGATTTTAGGGTTCTGGTTAATTTATTCGGTGTGCTCTTGAGTCAGCAATGGGGAGGGCACGTCTGACTTTTGCACACTATTACCACTAATGCCACAATAACAAAAAAATGCCTTCTGGACAGGGAGGAAGCCACAATGTGGGTAAGATGCTCATTCAGTTTCTTGGCCCAGTTATCTGTGTGTATATATATATATGAATAGCATAGAAGGAAATGCGGACATGTATCTGTAAATCATGTGAAGAGTCTTTTAAATCCCTGAGGGATGTGATTTACTTGACCTATCACGCTTTCTGTTTACCTCCCTTTCTGATGTTCATGTCACCCATACTACTCGTGGTGATTCTTAGGTACGTAAGCTAAAAAGAATACACTGCAGTAATATTTTATTGTTGGAGAAGACTTTATAGGGTGGATTATGTGCCATAGGCCTTCCGTAGGCACGTGCTGCTGGCTGCTGCAGGGACTGAATAAGAGCAAATGCTGAGTTACCTTTGGGGAATGTGGTGTTAATGAGTAAAGATAAACAAACTGTTTATTGCCTGGGTAATGAAATGTTGGTTTCTCCATTACTATATTTGAAAACCACTGTCACCTTCATTACCTGCATACCAGGACTTGTCTTTGGGGTCCCACTTGGGTCTCCTAACAGCCAGTGATATCATGAACATGCAACTCACTGGTTTGGGTAGCTGTGATGTCTTTTACTGCAGCGACAGCAGAATATGAAACTTGGACCGTGGCAAATAAAGAAAGAGGAAACTGACCTTAAATTTTTTAAAGTAGTGTTTAAAATGTATGGAAATGAGTTTTATGGAAGAAAGGCTAGAGACTCTACAGTTGAGGTCTTAATAGTTGCTATGATGATAGGATGTGCATTTAAAGAGATTTCTACCGCTTGGAAATAATTAACATTTACTAAATAATATTGGAGCTAAGAGTATGACTTTCAGAGGGCACCAGTTCATCAGTTATACACTCTGTCTTCTCTGTGGAGTTTGTAACAGCAATTACTACAGTAGTTCAGTGCCCTTTGTAATATAATCTCCTTCTGCCTCTGTGGGGATTACAGCAGCTATGAGTGTAGAAGTATCCCATTCATAGATGCTGTGAACTCTACTGGTTCCTTTCTGGAGTTTACGATAGCAAAGAGCATAGAAATAGCTTCTTCAGGACCACCACCAACTCGTTTTGGCCATGTTTTTGCTGTTTTTTCTGACCTCTGAAATGTGACTTTTGTAAGGACTGTGAACTCTGAGAGGGCCAGCAGCCTGGGGGTCTGATCTCACACCTTTTGCATTCGTGTTACGAGCAGCGAGGGGAATGTTGAGATACCCAAAGGCTGAATGAGGTCTTGAGAATTAAGCTGGATGGTGAGGAAAATAAAGTCTTCCTCTTCAGGACTATCATGAGGTTTCCAGCTATTGCATGTTAGATGCTAAGCCCCTCTCCCTCACTAGTAACCTTCTACTCAGTTTGCATTGTCAGGTGCATACAAGCTATTGCTTAGCAGCACAAAAAGTAAGCCCAGGCATTTAAAGTACATAACATGGAGTCACTTTAAATGAACATTTCAAAGCTTCCTTCCATTGTTTGTCATTCAAGGTAGTTAAACGTAAGAGCTAAGGTTGACTAATGTTTCATTTGACAAAATTGGCATAGCTTGACTTTTTTTTGTCTAGAATGGAGATTTTAATCTAAGGACTTGCTTAATACAGTCTTAACTGCTTTTTTTTTATTGTAAAAAAACAAGTTTTATTTATTGTGCACGGACTACTGAGAACCATCTGCTTTGGAGAGGCTAACTTCTAGGCCACAGATGGTATTTGAAATGGTTTCAAAGAGTTTCCAAATCTTGCCGTGGCACCTTTCAGAAATACATGCGTAACTTCTGCCAAGGCTTGGAGATTCCTTTTTCTTTTTCCTCCCCGAGAGAGGGTCATTTTTTCTTGGAATAGATCCCATCTCCCAGACGTGTATTGAAGGCATATTTAAACATTCAGTTTTGGGCTGTGGATCGGCCTTTTGTAGTTCCCTGTTGTGCTAGGATAATGGTCCATGTAGCTAGAATTGTGGAAACTCTACATGCGGGTTTTGCCCTTGTGATTATAGATTAGATTATCAAGTTCCAAAGGATTAAAGTTATTTTCTTTGGCCCTTTGCCAAGTAAGTTAATTAGCTGATTTTTCTTGAGATCATGACCTGTCGCAGAACTATACTGCCCAGTTTTTAAATTTCCAGGCTGGTAAATTAATCCCTCCATTTTCATTTCTCATTGCATTTTCATTAGTTATATGATATGTGAATCTTTTTTTTTTTTTCCCCCGCCCCCATCATAGGAAAAAAAAAAGTACTAGTTTTATGTTTCCCAGTCACTGGGCTCTATATGGCTATAAAATTTCAAATCAACGTAGTGTAAACAGGACATGTACTTTGAACAGGTTAGACTTTCTGACTGAAAAAATCATGGAATCATAGAATGCTTTGGTTTGGAAGGGACCTTGAAGATCATCTAGTTCCAACCCCCCTGCCATGGGCAGGGACGCCTTCCACTAGACCAGGTTGCTCAAAGCGCCGTCCAACCTGGCCTTCAACACTGCCAGGGCTGGGGCATCCACAGCTTCTCTGGTCAGCCTGTTCCAGTGCTTCACTACCCTCATGGTGAAGAATTTCTTCCTAATATCTACTCTAAATCCACCCTCTTTCAGCTTAAAGCCATCACCCCTTGTTCTGTCACTACATACCCTTGTAAGAAGTCCCTCTCCAGCTTTCTTGTAGGCCCCTTCAGGTACTGGAAGGCTGCTAGAAGGCTTCTCTTCTCCAGGCTGAACACCCCAACTCGCTCAGCCTGTCTTTGCAGGAGAGGTGCTCCAGCCCCCTGATCATCTTCATGGCCCTCCTCTGGACTCGCTCCAACACATCCATGTCCTTCTTATGTTGGGGGCCCCAGAGCTCAATGCAGCACTCCAGGTGGGGTCTCACCAGAGTGGAGTAGAGGGGCAGAATCACCTCCGTTGACCTGCTGGTCACACTTCTTTTGATGCAGCCCAGGATACGGTTGGCTTTCTGGGCTGCGAGCGCACATTGCTGGCTCATGTTGGGCTTCTCATCAGCCAACACCCCCAAGTCCTTCTCCTTAAGGCTTCTCTCAATTCATTCTCCACCCAGCCTATATTTGTGCCTGGGATTGCCCCGACCCATGTGCCGGACCTTGAACTTGGCCTTGTTGAACTTCATGAGGTTCCCACAGGCCCACCTCTCAACCCTGTCAAGGTCCCTCTGGATGGCATCCCTTCCCTCCAGCGTGTTGACTGCACTGCAATAAATGGTAATTGAATACAGTGATGATTCATTGAAAAGTGGGTGAAAGATGGATTTGACATGCATGAGAAGGTAAAAACTGTATTGTTTAATGTTGGAACCTTGAGCCTGGCTCTAATTGTTGCAGGTAACATTGGCAAAATTTACTGACCCCAGTATTGACTAAAATTGGTGTCGTGTTTTTTACGATGGACCCTGCAGTGGTTGTGGGCAAGATTTATTTTTTTTTAAATAAAAATGTGTGAGAGCAGTTCAACTGTACTTTGAAGACATTTTCATCCCTGTATACTATATCATAAACAATATTATGTAGATGGCAAGTGTCTCTTTGTGTTCAGTCGTCTGACCTCCTAGGTACTACTTTGAAGTACAGTAGAAGCTGTGATTAACCAATTTCTAGCCCAGCTGAAAATATCATTCATTAAAAGAAGGCATGTTTCTTCATTCACTGGACTTTGATTTATTTTCATTGACACAGAAAACTAAAATAGTATCATGTTATACTTCTAAGTGTCTACTCTTAACCTCCACTTAAGTGTGATGCTGCTTAAATTACAGTATAATATGGCTGATAAGAAGGCTCTCTGTTGTACCTCCTTCGACTGGTCTTAATGGTAGTTACACCAAATAGCTTGTAAAAAGCAATTTGTGGTGCTTTCTACTGGGGTGGCAAACAACCGGGCTAAGAAAAGGCACCTTTTTTTTACAATCCAGGCTGCAGGAAATAAGTCTCCGTAGATTTTTTTCCTTTGAAGATTATAGATACTTGAAGCAATGTGTGAAATGCTGGCACTACCGAAGTGAAAAATTTTACTGAAGTTGGGACTAAAATACTGTTTGGCTTTAGCAGAGGGGCAGTGCAACACGATATCTCATACTAAAAACCTAATGCAACCTGACCTTCCTTATATTGGTTTCGTAAGTCACGAGATGCTGTTCGTCTTTTGTAAATGGAGAAACTTAAGCCCTGAAATTCAGTTTCTCACTCAAATTCTCAGTGGAAATAAATTTTAAGGGACATGGTTTAGTGGGCATGGTGGGGTTGGGTTGGTGGTTGGACTTGATGGTCTCACAGGTCTTTTCCAACCTTAATGATTCTGTGTCTACTTGCTGGGGGACAAAGCAGGTTTTCTTGAAGCAACAGCAGCAGCACAGTCCTCAGCTCTGGATAACACACACAGGGTGAGCTAGTCCATCACAGTTTGTGTAATTCTTCAACGTGAGATTATGTGGTTGAGCACAATCGCTCTTTGTACTTAGCTGAGGGACACCTTATTTCTTCTTTTTATTGGTTTTGCAGGGGAGAGGTAATGCCTAATGGATTGTCAATTCAGATTAGGAAACTTTTGACCATGTGTCTTTGTGGCTAGATGCTGGATTATTACATTAACCCATTTTTCTTGTGATAACCTCATGAACAGCACTAAAAACTTGATTTGGGCAGATAGTTCTGAGTAATCAAATCAATAGTTTTCTTCTGTGAGGAACTTTATTTTCTTCTAGAACTAGTGAATGTAAAAACGGTCTGAGGCTTAAGTTTCAGAATTTGCTTAGTGTTATTTATATCCATAGATTTGCAGAATATGGCAGACTCTGCCATGGCTTGAAATAAAAAAAAAAACACCCACCAAAAAAACATCATCACCTTAATTTGATTTCCTTTGTCCTAAAAACACTTTTTGGAGACAAATTCAGCTTTCAAGCTCTGTAAATCTTACAGCATGTAAATCAGATCATGTATAAAAGTCAAGTAGCACTTTGGCGTGGGTTTGGATCTCGAGCCTCCCGAAGGTTGGGATTAACTAAATCCGAGGGCTGGATTAGGACCCTCTCTGCTTTTTCACACAGGTGCATTGTAAGGACAAATTCACGATGTAAGTTTGATCAAAGGGGATTGAACCCAGCACTTGAGGAAAAAGACTTCACCACCCAACGTTTGTTAAAAACGCGTTTTGATAGATAGCCCTTTGCCTTTAGCAACTTCCATCCAACAACTGTTATTCTTCTCTCACTATTGCTACAGCCGCCTGGAGACAAACTCTGCTGTCTCCGCTGTCTTTCCCAGCACACGCACTGCAAACAGCAAGTGGAAATCAGCATCACAAAAACATGTTCCTTGTCCGTTAGCTAAAATCACGTGAACAACACTGCACAATGTTTTTAACTCGAGTACGGCTGAAAAGGAGGGGGGGGGACACGGACTTTTCATGGTCACTTTGTCATTGAAAAGGGAAAATAATTACCGGAAAAATAATATTTTCACTGACAGTACAGGGTAATTAGTTTCCCAGGGAGAAGATGTTGGTAGCAAGGGGCTTTACACAGGGAGCCTTTGTCATTTTATGGATGCTCATCTATCAACTGTCAGGTTGTTTCAAAAGAACTCTGGTCATAATGTTTTCCCTCTGCACCTTTCCCATCATGGTGGCCTAAATTTGCCTGAATAACCATTAGTCTTCCTGTTTGCCCAGTCTGGGCATTTACAATGAGTCGGGAGGTAGCAGTGTTGCTGTGGCTGCACAGCATGGGGGGTTTGTCGGGGAGAGTATCTAGCGTCTTATCACGGCTTTGATGCGGAGGATGGATTGGCTGGACACACACTTTACTTTTTCAGGCAAAGCAGGCTTAGTAAACCAAGCGGGACTTCCCTAGGTGGAAAAAGCAGGGGAAAGCCTGAACTTGGTTCTTGCGTTGGAGAATGGCCTCCTCAGTTTGCGTGTATTGACTGAAGATGTACCACACTTTTATTAGTCTTTCACACGTCACGTTTTGGGGCATCTGTCCCAAGAGACAATTATTCTTTGGCTGTGACATTGGAATTAATGCAAAGAAACATTAAATTTCCAGATCTGGATGCCTCAAAGGATGTAGGTGCCTGATGCTGACAGATGTCAAAATGTTCATGTCTTCTCGTAGAGGTGGTCTCGCCTATAAAGTGATAAAGAAAGGGATTTGGGCTAAAACCTGGAGGAGTTTGGTGTCACCTCACCTATAAAGTGATAAAGAAAGGGATTTTGGCTAAAACCTGGAGGAGTTTGGTGTCACCTCACCTATAAAGTGATAAAGAAAGGGATTTTGGCTAAAACCTGGAGGAGTTTGGTGTCACCTCACCTATAAAGTGATAAAGAAAGGGATTTTGGCTAAAACCTGGAGGAGTTTGGTGTCACCTCACCTATAAAGTGATAAAGAAAGGGATTTGGGCTAAAACCTGGAGGAGTTTGGTGTCACCTCACCTATAAAGTGATAAAGAAAGGGATTTGGGCTAAAACCTGGAGGAGTTTGGTGTCACCTCACCTATAAAGTGATAAAGAAAGGGATTTGGGCTAAAACCTGGAGGAGTTTGGTGTCACCTCACCTATAAAGTGATAAAGAAAGGGATTTGGGCTAAAACCTGGAGGAGTTTGGTATTGTGGAAGCAACAGCTGAAGGTTTGCCATACCTCCCCTGCTTTGCCTGCCACTGTGAGCTCTTGCGTGGCAGAACGTGGCTCACCCGCACCTCTGCTCCCGCGGCAGCTGAGTGCGGGCAGATGTCACGGTGCAGAGAAGGAATCGTTCAACTGAGTATTTACCCGTTCTCAGGATCGTACCGTGGTTGCATGTTGGAGCCCCCCTTCGGGGCGAGATTGGTTTTGGTTGTTTTTAGAACAAAATAGTTTTACTGTCTTTCTGCTTTTTCATGGGTAGTCTTATTTTAAAGGTAGTAGCTGGGGCAAAAGCTGCACTAGATATAACTGGCTTGTGCTGAACGCCAGATGCACGCCACTGTCATGAGGAGCCTTTTGAACGTCACCTTTTCTGGGGAAAAAAAGGAGGGAGGTGTTTGGAGATGGGTCTTAGAAAAACGTCAGCAACTGAGCGCGCTAGGAAAAGCGTGCGTGCCTGCACAGAGAGCGTGGGCACGGGCACAGTGCTAGGGCTTGAGTAAGTCCTTGGAAGGCTTACGTACTCTTCCTCATTTAGCCTGGGAAATCTTTCTTCCCGACACTTTTCTTCAGAGAGATTTGAACTAGTCCTTGATCCCTGTTGTATCTGAAATGCCCCAGCTTGCATTTCACTTTTCAGTTTTTTTCCTGATTTCTGGTCCATCAAAAAACTTAACTCTGCAGCAGGTAGGCTGCTATTTTCAGGACAGTGGGCAGTGACTTGCAAAGAAACTAGCTTGCTTTTAGGCACGTGTATAAATATACCCGTTGATGGTAAAGGAAATGTTTGTGAGCATTAAATATTAAATGTTAAGGACAAACTTCTTGTCATTAATGTTAAGGACAAAGTGTGTATTGTCAAGGCAAGGTTTAGCACACACCCCCTTTTCTTCCTTTCTCTTTTTGGGACGACTCATTTGAGTTCATGATATATCCGTAAGGAACCTGCAATCTGGGCTTCAAGTATTTCTATGAGAATTCACTGAAAGTTGCAACAAAAAGGGAGAAAATGTGATGTGAAAATCTACGTGGAGGAGGCAGCGGAACCTAAACCGAAACGATTTGTCCTAAATAGCAGTAATACTACTGGCGTTCTTTAGCAAGGCAAGTAGTTTTATAGTTTGGAATGCTTGTGTATGCAACCTCTAATATTTTTTCCATTCAGTAAATGAATTGACTGTGCAGAGATCCCAAAATGACAAACATGAATTTCTAAGGCTTTTACTGGGTGTGACTAAATAAATGTAAAAAACGACGGCCAGAGACCTCTAGGTCTTCAATTTCTACTTGTGTTGCTCAGTGACGGTTAAGAGTAGCTGCAAATGCTCCCTTGATGGAGTCGGATTGCTTCTTTATTAATTCCATTCATAAATACACACTGGGTGTCCAGTGGAGCACTTAAAACCTTGGTAATCAAAAGCTTATTGTGTGTTTGAGAAGCTTGAAAGGGAAACTGAAGTAAATACCAAGGGAGAATAGAATAAAGTTAGAGTTTTTCTTTCTAAGCCAGCAGGAGGTCGTCTAAAGTATAATGTTATGCACAAGTTTTACCATCGAGGCTGTGATGGGGGGTGTGAATATGTGCGCAATTACAGTAGTAAAATCAGCGCGCCGTGCATAATTAATCCGGCACTCCGCAGACGGCAGGATCCCGGTGCAGCATTAACGGCTATCCGATGGCCTCTGTGTGCGTGAGACATAGAGGACTTGTACCTTTATTTCAGCGCCGTGTTTAGCTCCGTCCCACTCAAATAGCACGAGGCAAAATTCATGTGAAAGCAATAAAAATAGAGGCTATTTCTTTCTTCAGCTGTGTCTTTCTCTAAAGCAAAAATGTTGACTTTGAAAAACATTTTCGGGGGGGATTTAGTTACTAGTACACTGGATTAGTAAGGTTCTCTTACCAGTTAGTGTGTATGAAGAAAGGAAAGGTGGTGTTTGCACTCCAGTGAGGTTGGGTTGGTTGAATTAATCTGGTTATGTCTACACAAGCTGCACTCCTTTTTGCTATAGGGCAGAGTTATAGGGAGATAGAAAGCAGAGGCTGTTTCTTCCAGAGCTGCTCATTGACTAGATTCTCTGTACCTCCTGTAAAGCGTCTTCAGTTCTCATCGACTGAAGACATGCATAAGCTTTCAGCCTACAGCTTTGAAATAGCAATTTTACTTTTGAATTCGTATTACTTCTGCTTAGCTGTATACGGACTCTTAGCTAGGTGAGGGTTGCGCCCTGAGGCTCGGGACCTGCGCAATGCTTCAGTCTCTTTGTGGGTCTTCTCTTAAATCTTAGACCTGGCAAGCAATACGGAACTGGTTCTGAGATGGTAGGCATGATGGTACGCCGTAGTCCATGCGTCTGTGGTGTAGGTGGGTGCATCCTGTGAAGAAAACGATCTGATTCTTCGGCACCTCCTGTTATTTTATGGAACCATTTCCATGACGGCATGGCAGCAGAAGGTTTCACATGAGGAGCCATGAGAAGTACTGAGAACTGGAAATAAATACTTCTCTGAGATAAACAATAACATTGATCTTGGCCGAGCATAACACAGAATTTCTCTCAAGACCCCCCATGTTAGGTCCTTTGAAACCTCGAAGCCTAAGCAGGTCCCTTTCTGGGCAGAATTGCTTAGTTGCTTTTCTTTGGAGAAATGCAAAGCTATATTTGACTTTTTTTTTTTAATCCTCTACTGATAACTGTGAATGATGGCAATGTGAGTGCTTTCTATTCTACTCTCCTCATTAAAACCACAAAGAAATAGAAAGAACGGACACTCCCAGGCCACTGGAGTAATAGTAACGAGGTTGACTTTTCAGAAGGCTTGCACGTAGGAATATAGCAAGGAGGATGCTACTCCTAGTGTATCCGTAGTAGACAGATTGAGAAAATCTAAAATGATTCGGTAACAGGAAAAACAAACCACCATCACCACAACAGAAGCAAACTAAGTTATATATGAGGGAGGAGATCATAGGGTAGCAGAATCGGTGGTTTAACCACTAAATCTTATTGCGGATAATGTCGGATTGTGTTAAAAGGTAGATTTTTCTTAGTCTATTCTGCAGTTCACTTTTGTAACAGCAAAGGATGTTTCCATCTTTGTAGTTCGTGAAAGGTATGTGATCTGACTTTGCCAACTGCTTAGAGAAATGGCTCTCAGAAACTGCTCCTGGTCAAGGGGAGGAGAAGTGGGCACAACAGCTGCCCCATTCGTGCAACACAGCATTTCCATCACAGTTTTCACCGCAATGCAGTATTGGAATCATCTTTATGTTTCTGAGAATTGCGTGGCCTGTTTTTCATGTCTTCTCCCAGGCAAATATCCCCCCCAAACAGAAGAGTAGGGCTTTTAGGCTGCTGGTGGCTGGCAGAAAGGATCCAGAGGCAACTAGGAGGATGGAGACAAAGCTTGTCTTTTGATGCTGAACTAGGAGGGCTCAACAAAATACAAGGTAAATGAAACCAATGGGATTCTGGTGCGGATGAACGGACCTGGCAGAAGAGAGACCTAGAGAATTGTTTTCTACCTGATGCTTTCTCCACCAAGATGAATGCTAGAACCCCGTGTTGATGTGGGGCTCTGGTGTAACCACTGGCCTTGACAAGGGCTGCCTGGACTATAGAGCGCTAAGCACATCCAGAGCCGTCGTTGGTTATGGCACCAACGGGAGGTGATAGTGGCCCATGGCTGATGCACCATACCAGGAACACACGCACAGGGCTACGTGCTGACAAAAAGGTAGCTTTTACTACGCGCTTCCTTTCTGCTACTAATCTCCTTTCGTGTGTGTTGAGGGTTGGTTTTTTACGTGTTGGTTAGTTTTAAAACAATCTTCTACATTCTCCGGCACCTGCAGACAAGTGCATGGGAGCTGAACTGTTTGTCAGGCTGGGATTCCTGTTTGCATGGCAGAACTTTCTCGTGACATACGAGTTTTTAAATAAAAAACAGGGAGAGGCAGCAAATCACTTGGGTTCAAACAACGGAAGGGGGGAAAAAAAAATCCCACCTAAACAATAGATATTTAAGTAGAAAGTGTTCCAGCTCCTTCTGACAAAGAGCCTCCAGAGGATTACAATGCAGTCAATGTTGCTTTAATTAAATTTAATGCTGTGTGAAATGCACTCTGAGAAACTTTGATGAATGACTGGGGCAATTCATGTGGCTCACTAAAGGGCATCCAGCCCTTGCAGGGGTGTCAAGCCACGATGAATTGGTTAGTACAGGCATGTTTATAGACTGCCTAAGGAACCTTGTATCTGTGTGGTAATGTCAGAGATAATGTTATGATTCTCTGGACCTTGGGGGGCTTTGGTGACATGGTTAATGAGATAGCCCAGGGAGTGTCCCAGTAGGTTGCTTGCAGACCTCCCACATCAAAAGGAGCAGCTTTGCCCCTTCAGAGCCTGCTGTCCTCTAGATCTCTCCGCTGGCCCTCGCTTTCCGTAGGGCCACTTTTTTCTCTACCTCCTCCCCCTTCTTTTTTGGTTCTTAGTCAACATTAACTTTGGCTGCTGAAATTCAAAAGTTGTTAGTTTTTAATTTGGTTTCTCTTTGACCTGCCTACACAATGGCTTTCGAAGATTTTTATAGGAACGGCAACCACCGTGGTTACCCTCCTCCCAAAGCCTCAAAACGACAACAACAAAGCTTAAGCCAAGGAGGAAAAATGAGGGGGTAAAAAAACTTAACTCTCCCTCTCTGTTCCCTCTCTTCCCATCACAAAAAAAAAGAGGAATGTTTCTCTCATGCAGAGTTTGGTTACAAAGCAATGGGCTATGATAGTACAACCGGGTCTTTTATCTGCAGCACCCAAAGAAGTGAAGGGAAAAAAAAAAACCCCAACCAAAAAACAGTGGATCAATTGATAAATGCAAGTCTGTTATTCAAGTTTGATTTAAAGGGTTGATTATGGGCCTGTGGAAAAGGTTGTTTAACAATTACCCTTTGTAGGGTGAAAAACTCGCTGTACATTTGGTTTAAAGCAAGGTTAGATGGCGAGTAAACATTCTTGTAATAATACAGCGATCTTTGCAGAATTCCTGGGTCAGGAAGTAGATGTTCGTTATATTACATCATTGAAGGAGGCATACATCAAAGTTAATACAAGACTACCTCGAATGCTCCTTCTAAAATACAAAAACCCTAAAGTTTTTATTGTACTTTCGAAAGGCTATAGGAAAGAAAAGGGGGAGGGCTGATGATGGATCACAGATCTGATAAACTTCATATCTCACAGATCTGATGACAGTTGCGAGTGTTCTCCTTTGAATGACTTTGTATGGTTAAGGCTTGTGATCTTGGGCAGAGAAATAAATACTTATGAGGAACCAAGATGGGATCTTCTGAACTGGCATAAGCAGCACGCTAACTGGTCTGGCCTGTGAATGTCCTGAACCCCATCGACCCTGAAAGGGTCTGAATTTGGTAGTTTAAGATGTGTGTCATGAACTTTGAGCGTTCGTCTCATCCTATTCTACTATGTCAGAATTTAAGTATCTGTTCATTGCAAACAATACTGAAGAAATGATAAACATAAATGTGTGTGTATGTTTTTTTAATGTACATATATGTATGCTTATCTTGAGTCAAATATTCTTGGTCCCACTACTGTTTTCTTTCCAATCCCTTTTACCCTTGAGGGGTAGCGTATATGATATATGATCACATATAGGAGTAGCATATATGATACCCTTGAGGGGTAGCATATCTACCCCTCCAAGTTTAAAAAGCACTCAAACAACAAAAAAAACCCAAGCAAACGAAAAACCCAATCCTGTCTAGCAGAGTCATCTCTGGCCACCTCATTGAAATAACCAGAAAGAGTCACTTGCTTTCTGCAAACCTTTCTTGTGTTTAACAGTTCTGCCAGGGGTAGCTTCCCATAGGAGGGCTGGGGGGAAAAGTGGTGGTGGCGATTTGTGTTGTTAACGATCATTGTAGCAGGTAGCAAGTCTCCTGGTGTTTTGTGGACAAAAATGAAGGTCCTAATCACTATTTTGTATGTTCATTAAATGTTCAGCTATTCTTTAAATGCTCTTGGAGCTACATCAAGAGGTGATACCAAGAGCAGGGCATCCCCCGAAGCCTGTAGTATTGTGGTTATGGCTATTCTTGTTTGTTTTAAGCACCTGAGGTGGAACACTTATTTCAGAAGGTTGGGTTTGTTTTTTCTTCCGGTGAGTGAAAGAAATGCTCCTCGGTGCCAAGCCAACACCACCCTTCTGGTGACCTGCTGTAAGTGTCAAACTGTCTCTGTTGAGTCTTTTGCCCTCTTCCTTCCACAGGCAGGGTAGCTCCCTGGGTGCTGCTGTCAACTTTGGGGGGGAAAAAAATATCTTAAGGTAATTTTAAGGGTTGAAAGCCGGTTTTGTTGAGAAAGTAAAAAAAAAAAAAAACAACCAAACAAAAAAAACCCATCTTCTACAAAGCTACATCTGTCGAAGTGCACAGGACCATGACTGTGTAATCGGAATGAAGATTTTTTGTAATTGTTGGAAAGAGCTTATGTGACCTTGAAAGATCTGTATCAGTTCTCCTCTTGTTGCAGCACTGGGAGATGCTGCTCATCCTTCCCTGGCTAGCTGGAACGGTCTGCCCGGCCCTGCTGCCGCAAGGGAAGGCAGAAAGCGGGCAGAGCCAGGCCAGGCCCTCCCTTCTCTCTCTATCTCTCTGTTATCTGTATCAACTATCCAGGTAGAAGCACTTAAATGGCATTTATTTAATAAGTTACTTGCTGCTGGCCAATATTGCTATAATGAAGTTGTAACTAGATCAGGGAGGAAGCAAATGCCAGGTTTGGTTTGGTAACTTGTCTTGCAGGGAAGAGGGGAAAAAAGCAGAACAAGCTGAGTGGTTTCCAAGACCCTAATCTATTTTTAAATAGGTCTCTCTGAAACTGTAGCAGCAACAACAATCTTTGCTGTAGTTAATGGGCTGTCAGTGTATCCTTTATTTGAATGACTGTTTTCTGAATCAGAAGTTAAAGACATCGTGTCATTGTCACTGGGTCAATGGCAGCGAGTCTAACAAAGGACCTTGAAGCTACTGTGAGCAGCAGCCTCGGATGACTTCAAAGTAACAGCAAGGTCAGGGAAAAGGCAAACACAGCTAACAAACAGTGTCCCAGTCCCACCAGTGTGGCCACGCAGGGTGTTTATGGCAGCCAAGTCATGAGCATGCATCCCTTCCCCTCCCCAGCGTATCGCGGGCGACCCTAGAGCAGGTTTTTTTGTTGCTTATTGCCTTTGAAAGGTAGAAAGGTGCAACGAGTCATAAATCTTGGTCGTAGGAGAGAGTTGTTACAGAAGTGTGACTTGAAGAGGCAGGGCTGTACGTGACCCTGGCGGTGGACTGGCGTGAAATTCTGAGTGCTGCCACCAGTACGTGATGATGTGGTCAGCAGACGGCTCGGAGGGAAGTCCAGGTGTAGGAAAGCTTCGTCCTGGGGCAGTCGGGGCCCGGAGCTCTCATCGACTCCTGTGGATATCCCACGCCTTGAGGCCCCGCAGCCTTTGGTGGTTGGAGAAGAGCAGGATGGCTTTTGTCTCCCTGACAACATTGAACAGTGAAACTGTTCTGGGCTGGGCTACCAAGCTGATTGAGAGCTTGGAATCCACTCGCCCTCTTGATATATCATGTCCTTTTCTAGTGATCCCTACAAAGAAATGAAGGTCTCCCTCCTTGGGCTCTTGAAGTCTGGAGGGAGTTAACTGGATGAAATGAGGTTTGACTGGGTGATGCTCAGCTCATAAGTGCATGTGTGGCAGTGGAGACAGGCAGAAATAGAAATTGAAGTATGCAGAAGAGGGAACACGTGGTAGATGCAATATACGCTTTAAGCAGCGCTAAAGGAACACAATGTCTGTTTTTCTAGAGGCGGTATTATCTCAAATGGGGGAGCTGACCCGCTCCTGCTGGGCCTGCAGGTCATCCCCTACCAAGAGACGGTTTAACTTCACCGTGCGGGTTGTAGTGGCTGGGTCCGACAAGGTGGGCTGGAGCTGAAGTTCCTTCTTTCAGCTGAGCCCTCCTTGCTTTGGCGTGTTATAATCAGACGTTTAACATGATTTTAACATAGGGTTTTTTTGTATTCGGTCTCTTTGCATGGTTTAAAATTCATTTCCAGGCTGTGATCTAATGGTAGTTATTACCTCAGAAGTGCATACAGTACAGGATATGTTTATTTTTGTTTCAGCCAAGGCAAATGATTACAGGTCTTGGCTTCACTTCAGGGCTCAGCTCTGTTGGGAGAGCCAAAAACAACATCTACCTTTGCAGTCTGGCAAGCAGGTCCTAAATACCTTACGTGAATGTTTGATTTAATGATATGAAGGGTAGCGAGAGCAGGAGAGCGAAGCCCTTTGAGTCTCGATGTTGCAGTGGATCTCTGGAGTGCAAATTACTAACTCTACGTGGTGGAGTGACCCAGCTTTGCCATATAATGCCTACCTCTCCCTATTATCACTATTTGCTCACTAATTCTCTTGAGTTTCTGCAGTGCCTTGTGAGCAATTTGGCTAACGTTGACAACAGGATGAAAGGCCGGAATAGCGAAACACCTGTAAGATTTGTCTGCGTGTAGGTTTTACTAGCTATAGGAATAATTCAGCCTGTTACAGGCAAAAATGACTTTGTATAATTGCATGCTTGCAGCTCATGGTAGGTGTGCAAGCATAGCTGCTCCCCCTTTAAATATTTTCTGGCAGAAGCATCTGATGAGAGAGCGGTGGATGAACCGGGAGAACAATCTACTTCATTCCCGCAGAACAGCGGGTGGTGATAAAGCCCACCCTGCGCACTCCGTCCGTGCGGGCTTGGCTGAGAAGTTTATGCTTTGGTGCTTCTGCTGAGGGGCAGAGGATTTAACTCTTCTACTTAACAACTGCAACATAAAAATCGAGTCCTTAACTGTGTCTCTAAAAGCGAAGGGGAGGTTTTCATCCTTCCCTCAGTTCAGTTTCTTCGTGTAGCGAAATGCAGCTGGATGTTTTGGGTCGGCAGTTGGCTGCGCACGGAAAACACGTGACAGAACTTTGTGGATCCTTGCTGTATCTATAGAGAGGAAATGTGGCCTTTGAGTATCTGACAGCTTTGGGGGATTTCTTTGTAAGTGCAACTAATGTGACGGTCCTGATTTCACGTGTCCTTTTTTACTTTGTGACTCTTGGGAAGAGCAAGAAGTTGCAGAAGAAAGTGGAGAACACCTCTGCTAAAAGGTACCTGAATAGAGAAGTGAGATGCTGATAACTACCTTGGAGCTGCCGCAAGTTTCTGCAGGAACCAGGGGTACTCAGCACATCTCAAGGTCATGAAGGGGAGGATTTAGCCTACTTTAAACATGTTTTTCGTGATAGCCGTGACTATTAAGCTTTGACAGTCCGTCTGGATTCAAGAGACCTAGAATTGCTCAAAACCACTGAAAAGAGAGACTTATGCTTTAAAATGTTGACTCTTGCTTTCTGGGAAGAGGTGTGCTGTCCTGGCTCTTCCATTTTTAAACTGCTTAAGCTTCATCAGCTTAAGTAGACTTGCTCTGAGTTTGTACCGGGAAAGAGAAGAGCAAACTCTGCCCCCCTTGAATAGAAAATGCTGTGTTAATGTTTTTCTATTTTCTGGCTTTCTCACTTGACTTCACAATCTAATTTCTCTGCTACCAGAGATCCTCTCAGTCACATCTATGTTAAAAATTTAGAAGCAATATATATTTAAATGTAAAACAATATGGATGAGTGTGTGCTCACATGCAAAAGTACGTTGGGGGGGGGTTGTACACATATACATACAGTTTTAGTAAGTGAGAGAAGATGAGATGATACAGTGGTGATGAGTGAGATTGTGAATTATATTTTCAAGGATCTTGAATTGTTTCATGAATGGTGAAACTGTAAGGAGCGAGGTTAGAACATACAGAACTACTGAAATTATGCCAAGAGCATAATTTCCTTTTGAAATGGAGTGTCTATAGGCCTTTGCCAGGGGTCTCCTGCTCTTTACTGTTCATCATTTCAGATGAAAGTGAGTGGCTAATAATGCCTGTGTGTAATAACTGTTTATTTTGACCTTTGGAAAAGACTGACGTGCTAAGGGGAGAGCATCTAACCTAGAGAGAAAAAAGAAAAAAAAAAACCACCCCACATCTTTAGTAAAATGTGACATGAAGCTTCTCCAAAGTTGGGATTCTGCTTTGGATTCTACTTTGCTTTAGAATAAGTGTTTGTAGGAAAGGAAAAATCCAAGCCCAACTGGTTCTCATCCTGGATCTTGAGGTAATCTGTATTTCTGTGGAGATATTCATACTGCTTCCACTTCATTGATTAACTTAACATGTCCTGCGAACTTACAAGAAGAACTAATCCTATCTGCCTTCCTTTTTTTCTTCAACTATGCAACTGCAGTAGTAGATGAGCTCATTTACTGAAGTCTTTGTATGTGTATATAATTTATTAAAGGTTGCCAAAATCCGGGAAGAGCTTTGCATTTATTATTGAAAACGGGGCAGACTAGCATTATTTTGAAGGGGATGGAGAAGGATAAATTATTTTAATTAGATCCTTTTTCTGAGAGAATTTCTCCGATCCTGTCCCAAATGCTGACAAAGCTCGCTTCGCTTGTCAGCAGCATGATGACTACAGTAGGATATGGCTGTGAACCGCTGCTCGGTGCGACAGGACCACCTGCATGATGACTGCGGAGCAGGAAAATGGGCATTAAACCCAGACTTTGTATGGGGTTGGGAAGCCAGCGCAAAGAGCGGAGCGCCCAGCTGTTGCGTTCGTAACAAGTTGAATTATTGTTGCTTTAAATTCTACGGGTCGCAGTCTTTCCGGATTGTGTTGCTGGAGTCTTAGATATCAGTAATTTCAAATAGTGCTAGCTGTGGCTGTATTAATGCGCGGGATGCTTGTGGGAAATGGTCAAAACCAAACACCGACAGGCAACCAACTGAAATCCCTGCTTGATTGGAATGGGGAGGTGAAAAAAATGGACCTTTTCATGAGATCAGAAGTAATACCTTTAAAACTGTAGTGTGGAAAGTCTGTTAAACCACGTGCACTGCTCGTAAAACCTTGAACTATTTTGTAGGCTTGTGAAACTGAGGAGCAGTGGAAGATCTGAGAGCTGCTGAAAGAGGGGAGCCCTGCGGGACCGAGCTGGAGCTTCATGCCTTCCGTTTCACCTCGGAGGCAATACTCCATAAGGTTCACAAACCTTGCACGTGTTTCTCCCCAATATTTTGAAACCGCAGAACATGAGAAGCTGCTGCACTCTTCTAGAAAAGAAATTGCTGCATTTGCTTCGCTGTCGTTAACTGCTGGAGTAAGTGGCAGCTAGTATAAAAACCAAAGTAAAACAAAATGTGAATGGATCTGTAAAGGTGTCTCAAAACGACTCCAACCCTGATAAAAACAAAAATCTAAAAGCTTGCGCAAACACATACGTGTAGCTGTACTGTCATTTCCTTTAGATTCCAAGATATTAAGGAACTGGCTTACTCAACACTGAAGGAAAACACAACAGAAATGGCCAAAAAAAGCACTCCTATTCCCATAAATGTTACAAAAGTACAGCAAAACTCTGAATGACCTTCAGATATTGAAGAGATTGAGGCTAAGGATCTTTTGTACCTATCTGTACTATCTTATACATAGGTTTATCTATAATATAGCTAGATATACTTATCTATACTATTTTATAGTATCTGATAAGCAAAAAAAAAAAGCAAGTCTTTGAAACACAATTTTCTTCAGCAAAATCATTAACTGAAAAAAGAAGCTTTTGGTAAAAGGAATTCTACTGTGTTGCAGTGATCCTCAGGCTTATTCTATTATTGCTTTTAGTAGAAGTAATTAAAAAAAATACTATTGGCCTACCTATGAAAAAATCCTTTCAAGGCTCAAAATCTGTACTTTATGAATTGCACAACTTTGCGAAGCTTACTGTTAGTCAGAATTTTTTTCAGGCATTCCCAGGATGTTACTGCTTGGTCTTAAAATGAATATATAGAGAAAGGAGATTGCAAGGTGCTTTTTCTTGAGAAAAAGTAGAACAACACAGCCTGAGGGAGGTTAGCACTGATGGCGGAGCAGTAACTCTTCTTAGATGTGAGGTTTTGTTGTTTTTACTTGAACTATCGCGTTTGGAGGAACAGGCAAGCTTTTGAAGACTCACATGCTCCTTCAGCATGAAATCAAAGCAGCAAACTTCACTTGAGAGAAGAATAGTTGCTCACAACTTAATTACGTTGATCAATGAGACGATTTAGAGTTAGGAGGGATGTGTGCAGAAAAGGTCAGAATCTGGGAAGAGCTCAAGGCCAGCTTAATGTGCTTGTTTCCTCAGCTCTCGCTTCCCGATAGCTTCCACAGAGATCATTAAAGCTGGCGAGTGCTGAGATCTTCAAAACATTATGGACATCTGTAAACTTCTTTATCTAGAAAAAAATTACGTGGTTTTTCTTTACACCCACCAGTAGCTGAGCCAAGCTTGTTTCAAGCGAGGAAGACTTGTAATATCAAAGATTTACTTAATTTTCATTGCTGCACATAAAACATCTGACAGTATTTGCCGAGAAAACCAAAATGCCTCTCTTTGTTTGTACAAGCCGAAGGAAAAGTACAGTGTATCCGTCTGCAAACGAACATCAAAGTACTTTTGCAAAATCAGGGATGGTGACATGTATTTGGAGAAACAGTATGAGAGCCGCCTGTTAGAGAGCCATGGGGGTGTCTGCACTTACCAGGCATAATCCTGATTGGAGCCACATCTTTTCTTTTTTCTCTTTATTATCACTTCGTGGTTAACGTTTGTTGATGAGTAGGATTAACAGCACATTTTCAGTGACATTTCGCTCTTTTAACAAGCTCTTTCCAGTCAAAGGTGGCTGGCCTGGAAAAAAAAAAAAGAGAAAAGTCATTAAGCAAACAAATCTTTGCCAAGAGTTGATGCTAAACATGCCATCACCCTGTGTGAGTTATTTACTGTATATGAAATTTATTCCACAAGACTGTGACCTTGATGTTGATTAACCAGAAATCCCTTTTTCTCTTGTCATTATTAACAGCTTTAGGTGCCTCGAGTGGCCCCTCTCTTTTTCTTATTTTTTTTTTTAGCATCCCATTAAGGAAGATTTTCTCAATTTATCATTTCTTTCGTAGTGCTGCTCGTTGGCATAACGTCTTGAGGCACAACCGCTCGTTTCCATGAGGCTGCCAGGACAGCGGTGGGCTGGTTACGCAGTCGGTCTGCCCCTCTCCGCTCAGCGCGCCCGCCGCGGCGTCGACGATTACTGACACGTAACGAAAGGCAAACAGGCTTCATCGAGGAATCAGGGCGTTCCTTTAGCATGGCAATGCATCTGAATGGTCTTATGCCTCCGAGTCCTCGGGGTCTCAGGGGAGACTTTTATTTTTTCAGGCAATTCAGTCCGTTATCCAAAAAGCATAGGAAGGGAAATGGGATTTCTCCCTCTGTGCGTTCCTATTTCCTGGACCTGTCAGTCACGGTAAGGCCACTTTGTGGCTCTCTGGGCAAGCACAGCGCAGAGATACTGTCAGTATACAGGGCAGAGTTTCTGCAACTAGTTCTTGTGAGGTGGAGAGGGAGCATATTATGGCTGTTCTTTACTTGCTCAAGGCTCAGGAGGGCCTCTCTGTAACGTAGGAGATGGAGGATCAGTAGATTGCCCTTAGGTCACTCAGCTTTGAGTAGACCCCAAATATGGAAGATGGTTTAAATCCACCTCCAGCTCAGTATAAACACATCATCAGAGCAAGAACTGAACCTTTTTGGTGCCTGCTGCTAAGCGTGAAACCGTTTACGGAACAGAAACACTGCAAGTATTCACTTGTGCTGGCGATTTCTGGAAGGGAAAAAAAAATCAAGGGACGAGAACTACACCAAAAAAATGTTGGATGTGTTTTTTTGGATTCTTTTTGGGTAAGGTCACATGGTGATAAATAGAATAGACTGGGAGAATGGAAAACTGAACTTGCTGTAAAGCCTGAATTAGAGTGGATTGCATTACAGAGTATAGCTGGCACCTCTTGCTATGAAGAAAGCCTGGCTGCCATAGATTTTTGCGGCCGTTGCCATAGATTCAGTCAGCGCTTTGCGATTTTGCTGTTTAACACTTGCCTTTGGCAGCCTCTTGGCACGCTCTCTTGTGGTGGAGTACGAAGTTTATCACCGCAGCTGTATGAGATTGTACCTGGTCTGAAAGCTTTCAGGATCAATTATTGACAGTCCGTATTTCCCTTTCTTTTCTACTGGCTATACCAGATGAGTATATCATTCATGCTCTGCTCTTCTTTCCGTAGCTTATAAGCAATCCTGCAAAACCAAACATGCAAAAAGGCACAGCATCGTTAAGATAATTTACATAATCTTAATTCTGCCCCTCGTGCAAATATGACGTATATACAACTTCGGCATGGTCATTGCGTAGGCTCTATCTAACCTGAGTGACTGCTGCTGCACTCGCAAGCCCAGGTGAGTCCTTGGCCACATCTTGACCCAACAGCGGGATGGAGGGTGCAAAGCAACCGCCCCTTCGTCGTACCTCTAGTTGTAAAGGGGAAGAGAGCTGGCTGCATGGAATGATTAGGAGTTGGGACGTGCTCTGCAGACACCCAGTTTAGGTGCTCAGTGAGATCCTGGTTGTGGGCCGTGCCCTCGGGCGCACTTGCAAGGTGGCGTAGGCGCAGCATCATCTCTTCTTCGTGGAACCATCAATTCTGTGTTTCGCAGGCAAGGCAGGGTGTGTGAGCTGTGGAGTGATTGTTATCTTGAGCCCTAAGACACGGCTTCTTGCTAAATGTCCTGTAAAGACCAATACGGAGCTCTTAATTCCTTAAGGGCATTACTTAGGATGCTGTTGACAGGGGTATCACTATGATATGTGTAACATTGTTAGAGATGGGAGATGTGTTAGTGCTGGCAAACTGCTGCATTTCTAGAGAGCGTTAATGCTGGGGTGGGGAAAGCGAGTGGATACAGCTGAAAACCATTGTCCGGTTCTTATTTATAGGACAAACACGCTTACGTTTTCGGCAAGTGTAGGCGGAACAGCGAGCCTAGCGGGGAACGCGAACAGCTCTTACAGTTACATCCGCGGGAGAACTCAGCAAGCCAAATACAAAATTAGGAGCTCAGATGAGAAATACACGAACAGAAAAGCTGAAACGACATTTGAGACTTAAAAAGCGAATATTCTCAAAGCGTTGGGTTTTGTCACAATCTGCGTGCTTATCAAATGCTTCGCTTTTGACAAAAGCACAATTTTTTTCATGAAACTGCCTAGGTGAAAAACTTCTGATCAGCTTTGATCCTGTTAGTTAATGTTTGAATAAATCAGCGTATATAGTAATTTACTACAACTTTTCAGGTTACTATACTAACTGTATACTAACTTACTGTATACTAACTGTAAAAAAAAAATACAAATACTGTTGTATATTTTCAGTTTGGGCACTGGTTTGTTTCAGGCTTTGTTTTTCATTGGCTTGTCACCCAGAAGCTAGTCTGTACAATCTATTATTTCTTTATTTAGCTTTGAAAAGCTCTGTTTCTCCACTTTTGTATGATTTCCCGGTACATGTGCTGTCATTTTGTTATTTGTAGTATCATCGTATCCAACATCACACTAATGTGACAGGAACTATTTAAAGGGGGGAGAGAAGTTGTTTCACTGCAAAACGTCCGGCAGCAGCTCCAGCCGATAAAGCTGGTCACCTCTGCTAGCGCTTCTTTTCTGTTGTTAAACAAGAATGCAACGTTTCTGCTGATGTTTTTCCCTGCATGTCCGCAGGTTAAACTTAAAAGCCACTGTTGTTTTCTCTGTAGTGCTTTGGGCTTTGCAGAGCATGACCTGCTACTCCATTAAGAAATCTGCAAAAACTGAGCTGATTCTCTCCTTGCATTGAACAGTTTCTTTGTTGGTTTTTAAGAATACGCTCAGTTGCTTCAGTTTTTCACGTTTTCTCTACCTCTTGAGAGATTCTAGGTTGCTCTTGTTTTCCTTTGTCATCTAACACGTGTAAATCTTTAAACTGAAATGCAAATCCTGAATTTACCGCTGCACGTCTCGCCTGGCGATTGATGCTGCGGGCTTTGGCCTCTGATGACCCAGGCTACGATGCCATGGGATACCTGCACGGCAGCAGCGTGTTCAGTAACGGGTTATTTGGCATCTTCCCCTAGGTTGTCTTTCATGTGTGTTCTCCCACATTTTATTTGATTTCACTGTGTTAACTATAGAAGAAAAATGGGTTGATAGAACGTCAGCCTTTTTTACAAGTCTTTCTATGTTTCGCACCTTTCCCCAGACACTTGGAAAGGCCAGTTGTCGATAGTACAATATCACAGGCCAGCAATGTGTTGACTGCCTCTTATTACCATCACCACCACCACCACCACCGAGGTTCCTGTTTGGACATTGCCGAAAGGCAGACTAGGTCATGACCAACTCTTCCTGATGACCTTGCAGTTGGCACTGAGATTTTTGACAACACCTGAGACTCTGGTAGCAATCAGACATCATGGTTCACTGTTAAATGGTTAATTGGGTGTGGGTACCATCTGGTATCCTCCCTTCCTGGAAACATTCCCCTTCAACCTTTCTCTTGCAAGAAATGGTGGGGATGTAGGGAACTTAGAGCAATATAGGAAGGCAGATGGAAAGCGAAGCAGAACTGCCTTTAATGCAGTCAATGAATGATGTGTAGCACAGCGTAGCCGCAAAAGCAAATTAAAACTTCTGGTACCAAAAGCTTAAGCGTTTGCCTCCCCCCAAAAGATGCATAGGGTGTCCTGCCTGGCTCCAGCTGCCGTGCTCGAAGGACAAGGTTCTCCAGTCGTTACTGTGTCATATCTGCCAGCCTAGTGTGGGCACCTTTGCTATCTTAAATGGTGCTAGATGGCATCTTTAGGCAACTGAACCATGCCCAGATAAACTTAAAATCTCCTCTCAATATGTCTTATGGGGACTTAAAAGATACGTGGAGTTCTAGTCTCAAAATTAAGCACTGTGGTTTGTACATGGTACCTTGTACACGTACCTTGGCTCTAGTGAAGCTTGCATTGTAACTGTGTGATGCTGAGAAAGGTTCCTTGTCATGTCATCTAAGGATAGAAACTCTATAGTCATTAATGTTAGTGGTTTGGATTTAATATCTAGGTTCATTACGGTGCTGAAGATGGTCTGAATATGCTGATAGCAAAAGCGATTCAGGACTGCACCACGCACCCGAGTCAGGAGTCCTTTGAACACGTATCATAAATCAGATCTTCTAGCGGCAACTCCACAGCAGAGATGGTCCTCACAACTACTCCTAAGCCTGCCGATTTCCATGCGGGAAGGTAAGGGCTGGGAAAAATAGCATATGTAGTTTAAACCTTCACAGGGGTTGTAGAAGAGCATATAACGTACCTAGCAGATAGTTTCAGATGCTTTGAAAAGTCACCCTGAATATTTTTCTTAAATAGATTTGTCTGCGGGGAGGGGGAGTAAGACATCATCTGTTTATCTTGTTAAATGTACGCTTAAGAAAATTAAAAGAATTATGCAACCTAGCTGAATTACATAATTTTAGCTTCTATTTAGCAGCATGTTAGTTGAACTGTGTTCCAGTTCCTGCATTGTAAACAACGATAATGTAAGAAAAATATTGAGCAGATTACTTTAATGTAATACAAAGCTGAGAAACTAAATGTACGTGAACTAGGACAAGCTGAGACAATTGTAGAAGTCCTTGTAGCTTTCTAACAGAAGTTTTACCCTCCTGTTTATGGATAAGTTTTTATGATTGGATATTACCAGTTAAAAAAATGTAGTGGAATGTGCATGTCCAATGTATTTGAATTAATATGGTTCCAAGTATTTTGATTTATGTTTATAAACCCACAATACTACAGATGGACATCCTGTGCTTAGTCTCCTTCTTTCATGCTTTTAAAAAGAAAGAGGGAAGGAGATGTCAAAGATGACTGTTAAAAAAAACCAAACCAACATATATATATAAGTGCTGCTCCTACTTGAATATTTTCATAACAGGTTGTTTTTCAAAATACGCAATTTCAAACCAGCGGTGACTATCATAGCTTTAGCTGTGACAAGGAAATGAATTGGGGACCTCTGCACTCAAAGCTGCACCGTGTGCTGCTGTGTTAATAGTGCAGAAAGCCTGTAATAAGAAAGAGTCGCTGCATTAAAAAAAATGATCTATCTAAGCCCTGCTTAGCTTTTAATGTGCATTAAACTGGACAAGCTTGAATTGAAATGGATCTCCGCTGCAAACTTCTGTAACTGTACCGGAGGACGTACTGTCCAGTGGTGAAAGCAGTAGAGCGCGATCTCGGGTTGGGTCTACGGATGGCCTCAGGTTTGCTGCTTGACCTCGGACAAATCGCTTGGTCTGCGTCCATAGTGTTGGACCAAGGAGAAATGCGATGTTGGAACGGGCCCCGTATATACCGCATCCCCTACCTCTCGTTTCCACAGAAGGAGAACTCGAATGTGTGGACCAGAAGAGAGCTGGGGCATGATCTAGCATGTCTCTTGGTCCATGCGTGCGAAAGCGGAGGAGATCCGATGCCTGCTGTGCGACCTGGACAGCCCTCTCCCTTTCTCAGCAGTATCACAAAATCGACAGGGATTGCATTTACCAATCTTGTTAGGGAGCTGAGATGAACTCTGCAGCACATGAATATTTCACTAGTGTGGGTTGTTAAAGTATTGGAGAGAAGCTCTAATATATACATGGTATAGATATAGGACATATCTATAAAGATCCATCTTGGAAATATTGGAGATGAGTATTTTGCCATTAATTTCTGGCTCTATCACCAGCATTCAGATGTTTTCCTCTTTCTGAGGGAAGGGTGATGGAGGTCAGTCGTGAATGCCTGCTGGCAGCAACAGGATTGCACACATGCACTTAAGGCTAGAATTGGCCAAAACGTTACTAGAGAAGACGTGATGATTTCTTAGGCTTTCTTTCCATTAGCTATGAAAGAATGAGCTGTGCTATATCTAATCCAGAATTAGCGGTACCGCTGATATGCTTGATGTTTTTAACGCCCTGCGGTGGCTTGGTATAATTGGCTTTTTTGGTGTGTGTGAGTGAGGAGGCTTGCAAGCTGCACAGAACACAGCCTGTGTGGCATCGGCTCCCCTGTTGATTTGGTTTCATTTTCTGTTTTTCTGCCTTGCTCAACTGCCTGTAACGGCATTAAAGTATTCTTCTGATCTTTGTTTCCATGTGTTCACAAAATGCAGTGTTTGAAAGCCTTTATGCCAAAGGGACGTTCAGAGCGAGAGGCAGCTCTCGGATTTGTTTCAAAAGCCATTGACAAATGACATACTTGATTGAGTCTTGTTTATAATAACTTCTACTGAGCGACCCTTTGCATTGGTATTAGATTAGATTAAACAGGGAAGGGTCAAATTAAAGCTCCCAGAAATTATTTGCTTGTGGTATTGACATGCTGCCTTGAAGCAGGAGGTGATGAGAAGTTTCATGAGGAAGTTTGCGGTCCCAAGAAGTGCGGCTAGATTTTTCCCTCTTCCACCATCTACACTGCATTAGAAGAGCCTTAATTTGGTGGTTTGGAGTGTGACGTGTAATTAATCGGTAACTCATAATGGAGGTATGATGTCCCACGGAAACTATCGCTCTCCAACTTCTTCACTGAACTTCAGGGCTCCTGGCCAACTTCCCCTGCTCATCCCCACTGCATCTAACTTTGCTAGTAATACTCCGTGTGTTGTTTTGCCTCCTGCTGTTGCTGAGTTGCATGGTCAGACACCTGGGGAACTGCGGATCCATTTATGTCCTGGTTCTCAGCAACTTCATGCATACTTGCTGGGAACTTAATGCAGAAACTCTGGTCAGGCAAACCCATTCAGTAGAAGTACACGAGTCCTACCTCGGGCTGCGAGTAGAGACAAGCGTCTGCTGTTACCATCCGTACGCTGCTGTCAGAGCCCAAGCTCTTTTCTGGATACTTCCTGCCCAGAATTGTGTTCAGAGGTACAGAGAGCAACAACTTGGTACCTACTGCAAAGGAGTTGTGGGGAATCGCAGTCCCTGGCAACCAGAGGAGGACGTGGCTCTGCTTCCCTTAGGTACTGAAGAACTAAATTGCAGGAAAAGGCATTAGGCTGGAACAGGTTGATGTCTTTACAAGAACAGTCTCAAAAACTTAAGATAACTACATCCTCTGGCCTCCTACTCATCCACTGTTAAACTCCGTGTCCGTGCCAAGATCTTGCCTATCAGACTAAAACAATCTCTCTACCTCCACAGCTTGTCACATTGTCCCCTGCCATCTGCTAAAACATACTTGCCCAAACAGACTTCCTTTCCCATAGCTCAGGATAATTGACTTTCCCACCCCCCCCATTCCCCTCCTGGCTTTTCATGAGCCTTACCAAAACTTTATCATCATCTTCCAGAAATAATCTTACTGCTTCAACTGCTTTCACTTAATTCCTCCTTTTATTTCCTTACCATGCTTGCTTCTTGCTGTTTCCAATCTGCATGTGTGTTTATGTGGCTCTAGCTGAATAAGAGTTAGTGTTGGTCATTTTATACGTGGAAATGAGTGGAGAAGTGGAAAAGGTGATCTGGAATAAGATGCCAGCTCTTAAAGAATTTGATTTTTCTATAGTCTTGTAACTGAAGAAGAGTTAGAACTCACCCAAGTTAGAGGATAGTACTTTGTCATTGAGGAAAAGTCAGGACTAGCGACAAGCGGCAGAAGTGTATTTCCTCCCCCCAGAGAGCCAACAAATTGCAGCAGGGAAGTCTTCTGAGAGCTGGCTTCCAGAGCGAGTGATTTTGGGGGAGAAGAAATCAATTGAATTACGTTTCACCAGGCTGGATTGGGTAGCGAGGGTTGGCCACACGTACTGACTGCTGTCCTCCTGACGTGCCGACTGTTACTTAATTCAAGCTACAAGTGTAAATGAACTGTGGATATTGCAAGCTGCCAGGTGTTTGGGGTTGAGTGCCACTTATTAAATGATGTTGTCTTGGGCACCCAAAGTATAGCTGGTGACCAGCTTTTTGGAGACTGGTTTGAGAGGACAATTCACCCCTTCCCCCACCCCCTTATTGTCCCATTCTGCCGTCTGGAAAAGTTTGTGAGAGTCTTACCAGATATAAGTGGTCATTGAAGCATTCATTTCTCTCCAGAAGGGTCGTTCTGTATGCCTACCACCAATGACAAAGTAAGGATACATAAGGCGTTGACCTTTCCTATATCAGTAAAACCAAATTCTTTTCAAAGTCATCTTTGCACTTGAAGCAAGAAATGCATGCGATGGTATCATATACTGAACACGAACCAAAGATGAATGGCTTACAGTGCAGGCAGGCTTTTAAGCACAGGATTGGCAACCATGATGTACAAAGCGGTGAGCAAAACGTTGGGCTTAATGCTCAAGAAAATGGCTTTCCGTAGTTTGTCTTCTCCTTCTTCCACTGTGTAAGAAGGGAGCATCACACAGCGTGCTTCATTGTTTCAGCCTCTCTCTTACAGAAATTGGAGGGACTTTGTGAGTTTTTGCTGTCTCAGCCCAAAGCCAGCCAGCAGTTTGGTCATTTGAGTTCTGTGTTTGGTTTAATGCTTTGCTAGAAAGCAGCCGTTTACCATGCTGAGTGGGGCTGGTTTGTACTGGGAGGGAACTGCAAGACAAGGAGGTTGCCGTAGGGTTTCTCCTTCCTCTCCCAGTTCTTCTTGCCTTTTTCCCCTGTGTTAATATGTGTTTAAAGAAAAATATTGAGTAGCGTGCAATGAACAGCATCTATGGCAGGTACCGCAACTTCCTAGCAGCCTGAAAGGCAGGAAGAGCTTTGGATTTTGGAGACAGGAAGACAAGAGTGAATTTATCTTATGCTGTGAACCATGTCGGTGGTTGATTTCTTTAAGGATCAGGAGGCCAACAAACATAGCTTGAAGTTATTTTTTGGCCCTCATTTCTAGCCATTGGTGAACCAGCTCAGAGATGACAACTGCTCGGCTCTGACCTTGCGAGATTCGCCTTCCTTGGGCACTATGGATTGGCTGGGGACCAATGTGAAAAGGAAAAGCCAGCGGTCTACAGAAGCTGTCGTATACAAGCTAAAGGGCACCTATTTTAAACCTCCTTACAAATTGCCTCTGATTTCCTGAGGGAAGAGAATCAGGAAGGGCAGTTCTACATCTGTCATCGCTGTTTTCCTTGCGGATCCTCTCTCTGGCTCGACAGCACCTCAGAAACAAGTTGCTTGCACTTGCCATGCCAGTTGCGAAACGTTCGTAAAAATCATCCTGTCTTGGTAATAGAGCTGGAAGAAAATTTCCTGCCTCCAGTGAGTATTTGTTCACCTCTGAAATGGTTTTGCTTTTATTTTCTGGTCAGGGAAAGTCTCTAAGCAGGAATGCGTCTAATTGTCACTTAGTGAGTCCTAGGGACCTGTTACTATCCTGGAACGTCAATGCCGTGCTGAATTTGTGGATTCGGTTTTTCCATCAATCCTGTAAAAGTTGTCTCCTCTTCGTTATTTGTGCATTGTTGATAGATAGCGCTGCACCTCTGAAAACACCTCAGCTGAAGTTATGTCTTTCAGAGCCGGTAGTATATTCCTTGCCTGTTTAGCAGTTTTTGCAGCACTTGGACCAAATTCTTTCAAATCAATAGTGTTGTGCTGTGGTGCAGAATTTCAGCCACTCTATTTAGCAGGCACACACAGTTACTTGATCTTAGCTCTTTCAGTGGCAATGAATCTCCCGCTTTCTTCATAAATTGAATTCAATTATCACTTCTTTACCCTGTCTTCACAAGGAAGTTTAGACATCTCGCTTTTCCTCTTGCATTTTAAGTAGAAGAAACAATAGTAACAATCGCTTCTGCGTTTTTACGGCATAAGAGGCAGCCTAATGAAATACTAAAATTTGCAGCTGCAAAGGAATTTTGGTTAAGTTCGTCTAACGTGCTTTTACAAACTCCTCTTAAGCCCCATGAGATCCCCTGAATTCAACCTGGCGTTACTGTCTTAGACTGACAAATGAGTTACGTAAAGGCTACGAGACGCGTTGAAGGTTGCGTAAGTCCGTGTTAGAGTTCGGAAGAGGGCATCAGTATACTTGGTTAAGTATTCCTCCTGCTCCTACCGACGCACATAGCCTGTGCGCTGGGTGTTTCAGCGGGCAGGGAATGGTTAAACAAAGTACCAGGTTAAACCAAGGGGAGATTCTGCAGCTAGTGAAAAAGGGGCTAAACTTTCGCTCTCCTTACTGTGGCTATAAGGAAGACTTCTTTCCTTGCTTTGAGGAAATCTGAGCAGTCTGAGGGCATACATTATTCCACCTTGATAGCAGCGTAACTGTCCCGGAGATTGCACAAGCTTCCTTTACGCTGGCAGCATAAACTGCCACATTCACTTCATCAAGCCTATGTGTTAACTACTTCCCATTAACTCAAATGTTCCCGGGTTCAGGATCAAGAGAACCTGCTTAAGCAAAGCATCTGTCTGAGTTCCTCTCAAGTTAATGTTCCGTACAGTACGCTTCTGAAAGGCTGGCAAGGGAAGAGGGGAAAGCCTGGCAATTCTGTTTCTTCCACTATTTAGGGGGGTGGGAAAAAAGAAAGGAAGAAGGAAAAAAAAAGAGACCTTATTGTGTGCCTTCTCCTTATACTTCTGTAAGTTTGGGTCTTTGTTATGAGCTCTGATACTTTGAAGGGTGGGAGAAGGAGAGATTTGTAGTCCAGTCACAGAGTTAACAGTCAGGAATTTGCAAGCCCCAGACCCTTGACACCAGCATGTGAATCCACTAAGTGCAGGGCAGAACTAGAAAGCGTATGGTGGCTCTTGTCCAAAGGAGCAATGCTAACGTGGTATAGGTGATGCAATATTTCAGATGTCCATTTCACAATGTGTACAAGAGGGGAGAAAAAAATCCAGATGACCTCTCTGGGAAGCTGGATGCAGAGACGCATTTCAGTCACGAATGAATATTACATCTGCGCAGTGAGCTCACCTTTTATTGACCACAGCGTGTTTCAATCGCAGGAACACATCAGTTCATGCAAACCAAATGCCTTTATCTCATTAGAGCTGGCTTCTGCTCTAGAAACACAAATGACCTGTAGTTTTCCTTATGCAACTCTGCTATGGAAGGCAGCCCTGTTCCACTCTTGTTTCTGTGCGTATATAAAGATATGTCATGTGCCAGAGGGGAGTTCAAGCTGGAAAGCGATAACCATATGCCACAAACAGGCACTGGAGAAGAGTTGAAATAAGTAAAAGGGGCACGCATAGATGCGATAGCACCCTTCAATAGTCTCCCATCCTTTGCTCAGTAAAGATATTTCACAAACCCCGTCTTGTTTGTCTGTTGACTAACTTCCAGTAAATATTTCTTAGCTGCCTATTCGGCATCTTCTGCAGAGTTCTTGCATCCACATTGTTCTTTGTCCAGGAGTTCCCCACGTTTCCAGCTTACTGTGTGGAGAGCCATTTCTTTGTTTGTCTTGAACTTGATTCCTACCTTTGTTTTTCAGTCCTAAGTTCTTGTATTGGAAGAAATGGTTGATTCCTATATAGGTTGATAGGAACCTATAAAGGTTGATTCCTTTTCCAGACTACTTTCTCATGTTTGTCAGCCTTGTCATATGCCTCAGTCATCTCTCTTCCACACTGAAGAGTTCCAGTCTGTTCAGTCCTTCATTATGCATTTGCTTTCTAGGCTCCACAGATGTAACTCCTTCGACCAAAATCGGTACCTTGAACACCAGCATGAAAATCGTTAAGGCAAACAAATAAAAAGAAAAAACATCTTGATTGGTGGAAGATTTCTGCTCTGGAGCCGTGATATGGGGAGGATATGCATGTGCAGCTAATGTGGAGGAGTGACCAAAGAGACCGTCAGTGCCAGTATCTAAAATAGAAGGACAACACACATAAAGAAGTCTTTTTTTTTTTTCCAGGGATTCCTAGGAGCCTTAGGAAATTCTAAAGGATTTGTTTCTAAAAACTGGCAAAAATGTCCTTAGTCATGGGAAGAAATCTAAGAACTTGGAGCAATTAAAAAAAAAGAAACAAAACGAGACCCTCCCACCCATCCCGGAGTACTGTGTCCAGCTCTGGAGTCCTTGGTACAGGAAAGAGATGGACCTGTTGGAGTGGGTCCAGAGGAGGCCACAGAAATGATCAGAGGGCTGGAACACCTCTCCTGTGAGGACAGGCTGAGAGAGCTGGGGTTGTTCAGCCTGGAGAAGAGAAGGCTCCGGGAAGACCTTGTTGTGGCCTTTCAATACTTAAAGGGGGCTTATAAAGGGGGACAGACGTTTTAGTAGGGCCTGTTGCGATAGGACAAGGAGGGTAATGGTTTTAAACGAAAAGAGGGTGGATTTAGACTAGCTGTAAGGAAGAAATTTTTACAATGAGGGTGGTGAGACACTGGCCCAGGTTGCCCAGAGAGGTGGTAGATGCCCCATCCCTGGAAGCATTCAAGGTCAGGTTGGACGGGGCTCTGCGCAACCTGATCTGGTTGAAGACGTCGCTGCTTATTGCAGGGGGGTGGGACTAGATGATCTTTAACGGTCCCTTCCAGCCCAAACCATTCTATAATTCTGTGAAAAAGCAGTTCTAGCATAGAATAGATTGTCATTACCAGTACCATCTCGTTGTACTGAAGGGGATTCTTTAGTTTGCACCAATTCCTCTAGCGTGCACACCTTCTCTGATAAAGGCACCGACACCTCAGCGTTTTCCTTCTACGCACTCCTTCCTCTGCACCCATCAGGCATTTTCAAAAACACCTGAGCCCTCCGGTGCGATGGAGTTATTTCCTTGTCTCTCTGAACTTCTCTGATGCTGTAATTCCCTTCTGGTGTCACCTGGTGGCTGCTGAGCCCTTCTGCAGCTCAGAAGGTGCCGCCTGCTCCTGGCAGCACCCGAGAGCTCGGCAGCAGTCCCAGGGGATTGGTGATAAGGATGCATTGGTCACAATTTTTTTTTATTCCTAGTTATGGCATCTGACACCATAGTCTTCCTGTGAGCAAAACAGGCAGTGGTTTTGGTGGAAAAGGAGAAAGAGGAGGCATAAATATTCTAATTTTGAGTTACCTCCTGCTGTTTACGCGTAATTCCTCTTGATTGAGGTGAGAATCAAGCCTTTAGTGCGGGGAAAATACTTGGTTCTTTATTAACATCCTCTTCTTCACAGTTGCATCTATAAGTAAATTGACTGGATCCAGGATGAGCGAGGTAATTATTTTTAACAGCGCTCATCCTGATCTTTAACCCAAACTGGGGACAGTTCAAAGCAGAATACTGAGCAAAAAATACTGAGCAATAAAGCTAACGTCAGTAATTGCTTAGTTTCTTTTCAAAGCATCAAGTAGGATCACTATCGTGTGTGCATAACTGAGGGACGCGTTTTCTCCCTGTGACAAAGAGGGATTTTGTTTGCCCAATGTGGGTTGAATTTGCTGGAAAAGTGGGATTAATCAGTTTTATTAATCTTGGAGTTTGTAGGGCGGAGGTTTTGCTTCGTGCTTAGTTTTTGGTGTGGTTTTATCCCGATAAATACATCCATAGCATGCTTCTTTCCCATTTGCCCAGGCAGGGTTGTTAGAAGGGGGTGTTGTGGTGATAGATCTTGTTGAATAAGAGCAGGTGGTTCTCACCATTGTCTGTCGTCAGCCCGAGTTGCCGCCTGGTTTACAATGAGAGGTGTGAAAAAGGCGCACTTTTCCCACAGGGCAAACACACGTTTGGGTGAAGGCTTGTGTTTAAAGGGCAGATAATTAATGGCTGTAAAGAGTCCGTTCCTCTAAACATAGCAAGGTGGTGATTTTCACTTGAACAAGTACTAGCAGGGGAGAACTTTTTACCAAGAAAAAAAAAAAAAAGACGACAAAAATCTGCTCAGGAATTTAAGGTCGAGGGTCCTGTTCAGAGCCAGTGAGATTCGTCCTCTTACCTCTTTCAGGTATTTGTGTCCATCTGGTTTTGAGTATCTTTAGAGGGAAGTCTGAGATGCCTTATCTGGGGGGGTGGAGGATGGGAGCGGGCTGTGCGGAGTCCCAGCTGGCACAAGAAAGGCTCTTGATCTCTTTTCCCGAGACAAAAGACCCTGCAGAAGTGGTAGCCAGGACACGACCCTGTAGACCTGGGGACAGAGGAGGATGCATAACCCCCTCTCCATGGACGTGGTGCGTCAGGACCCTTGAGACCTCCAGAAGCAGATCCCCCCCCCGGGCGGATGGACCCTGTACGGCTCTTTCTGCGGGCTGCCTCTGCCCGGGAGCCTCGGCATGGGAATGCCAGCAAAGAGCACAGAGGTCTGTGCGGGAGGAAGGGCTGCTCCTTGCGAAACACGGCTCATTGCCAAAAAGGCACAGAGAGAAGGGGGCAGAAATAAAAGCCTGGCCACTTTTTAATGATCCTCCTGAACCTCTGTGGGAGCCATACCCTCCCTGCGCAGGGTCTGCCTCCCGATAGCAGGGCCAGCTGAGCTCCCTCTTACTTCAGATAAGCAAAAGGGTGTTGCATTCCCGTTGCTTGGGAGAGATCTCCTTTCTAGCCTCCCTTCGAGATCCTGTTGGATTTGAGGACTCGCTGTCAGTCCCCCTGCCTTGCCAGTACGGAAAAATGGGAGCAGCTCTCCCGGGTTTAGAGGTGCTCGTGCAGTGAGCTAAGGTGTGAGAGAGCACTTCTCTTTCTGGTCAGCTAAAACAGAGCAGCGCTCCCCAGGAGTCTGCCAGGGCTGCGAGATGCTCCTGCCAGGGCTGAGAGATGCTCCCACCAGTGTTTCTCCTTGGTCCTGAGTCCTCTTCAGGGGTGAAGCCAGCAAGGGCTTGGGTTTCGCCTGCAGCCAGCTCTCTGCAGCGCTGGGGAGCGGAGCGCCGGGGCTTTGGGGGCTGCATCAACTGGGGTGGGTCTGCAGGACAGGGCTGGTGTCTGTGGCTCCTCTGGGAGACCACCAGAACACCTCTGGTTTTAGGTGCGGTCCCAGTTCTGCTCAGACCTCTCGTGACCTGCCTTTTACGTCCTCCTTTTCCACCGCTTGTTTGGTTTATGACGCTACGCTTTCACGCAGCTCTCGGAGCTGTTAAGGCTCGTTCTGTGATGATGAGGATGGCGTTCCTCTTCCTTCAATCTTTCTTTTATATCTGCGTAGTTTCCTAAGGAGCATTTATACCGCCTTCTACCCCTTTCACTCCTTCTCAAAATTGCACTTCATTTTCCGTGCTGCTGGCAGCCGCAGAGACAGCCAACTGCTCTGCCTGAGGTTGTGCAATGGGGGGAACGGAGAAAAAAGAGAGGCGAGCCCTGAATCGAGATGTGCGTGTGGGAGGGAGGAGGTGTAGGGGGACAGGGAGTATTCGTGGAGCCCTGCGTGGAGGGGCCAGCAGCCTGCGTGCCACAAAAGCATTTTAAACTCGTAACAGGGGAACTCTCTGTGGATTGAACGCTTCAAAGGGAGAGCCTGCCAGCCACAAAACCCCCACATCTTTAAATAAGACGGAGAGCGAAGAGAAAAAGTCTGAGCTGCTCGCTTGCAGGAAGAGAGCGGGCTTCACTCAGCCGGGGTGGAAAGCAGTGTAATCCCATTGGCTTCGGGGACGTTGCAAGGGCTTACGCCATGGAAGAATTTAGCCTGCTTGGTCTAACAGTCTTACTTAGGCTGAATAATTCTTTTGTCCTGTCTCTGCATCGTGATTGCGGCAATAGGTACCAAAACGTGTGTTGGTTTTGGTTCCAGCGAGGCAAATTTTACCAGGCTTGTGTGAGGGACCCTTGTTAAAACCGCAGCGCTGAACTGAAGGGAAAGTTCCTTCAGCTTTCCAAAAAATTCTCTTTTTGGGCAGACTTCAAGCCTGGAAAATGTCAGCCTGAGAGGTGAAACTTAAGGAAAATTACAAGCGATAGAGGACAAGCGGTTATAATGGAAATCCTTTGCCAGGGTTGAAAATAGCCATTAATAGTAGCCTGCTATATTTATAGTATGTATACAGTTATATATACAGTTTAAAGGAAATGCTCTTTTAAAAAAAATTATAAAACATTCCTTGCAATTAATCGAAGAGCTTATTTCTCCGGAATATCGGGGAAAACCCTGCCTTGCAAAATGCACATTAGTTAAGTACACGATAGCCTTAGCCCTTACGTTTGTATGACTATGAATACCTGCTGGCTTTAGAAGAAATCTTTAACGTTCATGTTTGCAGCACTGCTTACCTGGTAGATCCATGGCTGAGTGGGAGGGAACTTGAAATTATTAATTTAGGAGGGGAGAGCAGGGTGATGGGGATGGCTTTGCCGCGCGGGGGGCTCAGCAGCACTGGGCGCTGCCGCTGCTGGGGATCGAGCCCCCCTGGGATAAGCGTCTGCCTGAGCTGGGCTCAGGTTTCCCTAATCCTTCTCTCCTCTTAAGGTATGGTGAGTTTGTTGCTTGAAGCGAGTTGGATCCTCTAGACTGGTACTTCTGCTGTAGTTCCTCCGGCCCCATCTTGCACCCTGCACCTTCCTGGCACGGGAAGTGACGGCGTCTGGTTGGTCCTTGCTACTTTTATGGCTTCTGCTTCTCCAGCGGACCTTTAAAATAGTGTCCCCTGAGCCTCTGATATGAAACAGATAGTAAGAAAAATACACAAGTATTAGAAAGCCCAGTATCTCTGTACGGACCAAGATTTGCCTTATCGCTGGGTTTTTGCCAGTAAGATTTATAATGCCTCCTTCCAGGAAGGCATTACTTGGTTTTGGTTTTTTACCTTCAGTGCATGCATATGATTTCAAATACCTTCCTCAGACTCCAATACATAGTTTTTCAGAAACGTAATGGGCAGGTAGGCATGGGAAGGAATTTGATTATACTTGAAAAGAAAGACAAAATAGATCTGAACGGTAAAGCTATCCAGCGTGTTTTGGGTTTCTCTCTGTAGTTTAGGTAGAAAGGATTGTTCTTTTGCCAGTGTAAATATATAAATTTTAAAAGAGATGTCAAGGACTGCTTAACATACAGACAAAAAAAAGTTTCACACATCTGCCCTTATAATGGCCCTATGTGTTTGCATTCTACTTATTTATGCATTCGCATTTGGTTTATTTATGAGATCTTTGCCCAGAAATGTTCCCCTATTAGCTCTATATGGTTCTATATGGTAATTAATATATCACTGTGATATTCCATCTGTTATTATTTCTCCAGCATTTGCACCAATGAGCCCCAACCAAGATCAGAGTCTCATTTGGATCAGAGGATCAAAGCCTCTTTTGTAGTAGGGGCTCCACATATGCAGAGAGAGTATCTGAGGCTTTTAGTCTAAACACAGAAACTGGGCAAGTGTCAGCCAACGGACGGGTGCTGGCCCTCGGCATCGCGCTGACCAACCCGCCGAGCGTTATCGAGGAAAACGTAGTAGTTGTGGAAGTCAGGCTCCGATCCCCTACAGTCCCCGTCACCGTCCTGCCTCACCTCACTGCTGGGGCACCTCCGCAGTATTTCCTTTCCAAAATGAAAGGCATGACGCGATTGCGATTAACTCGTTGTATTTGGGCTGTACGAATCGCCTGCCCATGGCTACGGGAAGAGGTGCAATCATTGCACCCAAGGCTGTAGTCTTTTTGCTCATAAAATAGAGTAACGGAGCGCTATTTAACAGGCTTAACAAGGATACCCTAACCTGAGTCGTGTTTCGGTGAGATTTCGTGCCCCAGCAAGTGCCTGCTGAGAGCGGCGAGAGCTGAAGACCGCAGTCTCCTCTGTAGGCTGGCAAACGCGGGAGATGGCTGCTCCTCTGCCCTGTAGCAGCGAGAGCGCAAAAGGTGCTTAAAGCCCCGCTGTGGTTCGGGTAGGAAGCTGGGAATCGGGGTTCACGGGCGCAGAGGCGTAAGGAGGAGGGAGGAAAGGAAGGGATAACGTGGGTGTGGTTATGGTTCATGAACCCGAAGCTAAATTAAACATAAATACCCTGTAAAGTATGTGGGAACAGAAGGACCGTTGTAATTCAGCGTCGCAGATAGTGAGCGAGTGATCCTGGCAGGCCAGGGTCATGTTTTGACTATTGGTAATGGTGTTATTGCCGTGCACTCTGAAAGTAAAAAGCAGGCTATCTTTTGTTGGAATGCTAATGTGTTAATAATTATAAAATACGTTGCTCCAGACTGCTACCCGGTGAAAGCAGTCTTCACAAGCAGTGTGACGGGCATGCTGTCAGGCACTCGTTATTTCTCTTCAGCGGTGGCAGGAAGGCACCAGCGTAACCGTAAATGTTGAAAGCAAGCTGAAAAATCTTCTGTTGGAGGGAAAAAAACGTAAGCACAAACGGTTGAGAATCCAACTTTACAGTTTCCTGATGGTAGAAACGGAGATGATGACCTTTATGACATCTAGAAAATGCTAAAGGAAACACGAAATGAAACATCCAGTCTCGATAGCAATGCTGGGAATTAAATCTTTCTACCTGAAGCTATAATAAAATATTTCTCTTCATCTTCCTCCTTGGAGAAAGAGACTTTTTTTGGGGTGAGGATGGGGGGAAATCATAATTTTCAATATTTAAGGTATGAAGATCAACATATGTTTATTACTCTGAAATGTCACAGTAGCATCCCATGGCAATTGTACTCTATGGGGTTCCTCATGTTTCCTCTCTGCTGCTTGGTCTCCACCTTTCCATGTAAACCTGCGAGCCATCTTTCTGCAGAAGGGGGATGATGGAAAATGCCATATTATGCTTTACAACAGCATTTGTCTGGATGATGTATTAGTTGCAAAGAGCCCTGTAAACCCAGGTGGGTTGATGTCAGGGGAACGCTCTCCCAAAGCCGTAGTGAAGGACAGCTTTCGAAAACAGAACGGGAATGGCAATTTCATAAAGTTTTCCTGTGGATCACATGAATAATCTAAAACAATTTAAAAAAATCCAGAACCAGAACTCAGAGGCCGTTCATCTGTCTCTCTTAGTCCCAAAGAACCCCAAACACACCTTATTTCCAAAAGAAACATCCAAAGGAATAAACTTCCAACTTTTCTGCGTGTATTTGTGTTGCTGGGAGTTTTTTGGCTGTAGATACACTCCGTGCTGCGCAGGCGTCCAGCCCCAGGGTTGCGTACTCCTGGCACTGTGGGTACGGAAGCAAGTTTGCTTTTCTTGCATTGTGGCTTGGCTTGGAGTGAGCCAACGCCAATGGCTCTCCTAGGTTGCCATGAATTTTTACTTCTTTTTCTTTTAGAGAATTTACATGTGGCTGTAATCTGGTGCCTTAAACATCCTACTTGCGTGGCAATTTAAAGGCTTGACACAAGCGCGATGTGCCAGCTCTGGGAACAGCATTTTTGTTTGAAGTTACTTATCTCAAGTGTCTTATCTTATCTTTGAAGTACTTAAGTTATCTTAAAAAATATTTTCTGTTGGGCTTTTTTTTTTTTAGTAGGTTTTTGCATAAACGCCAACTTTAACTATGCTCAGACAAAATTTAATAAAAGGTTTTTAAATTATCGTTATGAAAATAGGAAAAAAGGCACTTTTGTTGACAAATGTATCTTGCTTTATTTTTCGGTTTACTGCTATCTATAAATACTTAGAGTAATTATCCAGATTTCTAGCTGGGGGTTTCTTATGTTCATGTGTAAATAAACCATAAAGCCACAAATAAGCACTTGCCACTTTGAATGGTTTTTTGAAAGCTAACTGCAGTGGCACAGTTAAACTTCAGAAGGCGTACTTACGAGCAAGGATTTGCAAAGACATACTGCAAGTTAAACTCCAACAAGCTCGGTAAAGCGTGACTGTAACTTTAGCCAATATAGTTATAAGGGACTCTTATGCTGATGCCTCAAACGTATCACCTTATTACTGCCTGTATCCTGCCGTGTGAGAGCTGCCATTCAAAGAAAATTGCAGGACTTGGAGCACATGACTAGTAATGAGAAACGTTCCGCTTCGCTAGTCAATCAGCTTCGTCTTAGGTCTTTGTGGTGACCCAGTCACGGGCTAGATTGAAGAGCTCGTTTTAAAAGGTGGTTTCTTTCTCAACATCTCCAACTCTGCCAGGGTAAGGGATGTAAGTAGTAAGAACACGATGCTGCCTTATAACAGCGATGCGGAAAGGTTGGCTTATAGAGGAGCACTGCAGCTTTGTCGCTTCTACAATTGGTGTAAACATTAAATTGCCCAAGCTACACGAAGCCAGTTTGAGATCGCACTCATCTTCATAGTATTTTTATCTTTCCGCCAGCAACGTCAGCTGATTTCACAGAATCGCTAAGGTTGGAAAAGACCTGTAAGATCATCAGGTCCAACCATCAACCAACAAATGCCACCATGCCCATTAAACCATGTCCCACAATGCCTTGTCCACAGATTTAAGCCAGATAAATACTTAATGGGGTTAACTACCTGATGATATCTGTGCTTATCTCTTTCCAGAAGGCGCTCGTGTCTCTCCAGAAATGAGACCCACAGAACAAACCAGCAACAGGCAGCTGCGACGCGTAGATCTCGGCCTGGCACCGAAATGGTGACGGACCGCTGCAAAGCACCGGATTTCAAAAGAAGAGAAAATGAGAAACAGAGGCTGAAGAGGGGCAAATTAGAGGTAAGTATCGTTTGCTCTACCAAAAGGTAACGCATCTCTTCTATGAGAAGCAGGGCTCCCCGGGAGGGAATGCCAGCGTGCATGTTAGTGAGCTGTACCATCTGCGGCTCGCCCAAAGAACCGAGGCTGTCTCCAAGTGATGCAATAAGAAGAAATAGGCTGTTCTAGCTTGGGACAGACCTTAGGTCCAATAGAAAGAGACTGCACGCAGTATCAGAGCTAAATCTAGCCTTTCTTTATGAAAAGCACATCCAATTTGAGGATCGGCAGGTGATGTACAGTGCTGGGTAATAACGGCAGGGCACTGAGGCAGGGAGATGTCGTGGGAGGATTAAGGCCTGACTCCACAACCCTGTTGGAAATGTGGAGTAAATCCAGAGTGCTAACTCCAGCGCAGTTACAATGGCATAAACCAAATGTCAGTCAGACCTGGATCGTTCCAGAGGTTTCCCGCTGTGGTCAGGGCTGAGCGTTAGAACCGTATCGTTCCAGTCTGAGGCCCCTTCTGTAACCGCTCTGCGGTGATATATATTTTTCCCCAGCCAGCTAGACTTCACCCTGTGCTATTTAAAAACGTGATCATGTGTTTGTGGATATGGTCTGTCCCCAGCTGCGTGTGTCTGGTGGGGTCAGGGAGAAGGCAGGGTCTTAGGGAAGACAGGGGTTTTACGTATATACAAAGGTATGATATACAGTAATGGACTAGGATGTACCTTTCAGTTGGCCAAGGCCTTGTGGGCATCACTCCAAAAAGGCTATACAGCTATGAGGGCGCTTGCGTTTTGCTTTATGGGCAGGGGCAGAAGAGGCGGAAAGCAAAAATACTTCTCCCGAAATGGTTCTTGTCTTGCCAAAAGAATTTGGACCTAATTTTTCTTAAATGCTATGCAAATACTCAGGGTAAACATTGTGCTTAAACTTCCCTGGCTGTTCCACCAGGCAAGATATAATTGTCTCCGTTACTACTTAGAATGGTCTTCTAGTCCAGATGCACCTTTATTTCTTTATCGCTGTGATGAAGTATGTTTTACTAAACTTTATTTTATTGCAGCTTCCCAGAAATGCATGTTTTAATATACCAGACAAGCATAAGCAATGAGCTCATATGCAGAAAAGGGTCTGTTTTATAGTTATTGAATATACATGCTCTGTGTTTGCTGTGAGTTTAATATGTATGTCACACATTTTATCAAACAATTCGAGCATAAATGGAAAAGTTTGGTAATAATGGAAAGAATCTAAAGCCTTTGAATGGAAAAGGGCTTGACGGAAAGGCAGGTAGGAAGTAAGGGATTTGAGTATGCCGTTCGCACTCGTTTTTAATGGCAAACTCCCCACCAGCCGTGATGACGAAAGGGCATTTTTGAAGCTCGTTAATAACAGTACAAGTATATCAATTAGCTGGTCCACCTGACACAAGAAATGATGCTCATTTTATTGGAAGCTGAAAACAGAAAAGCTATGGATTTTGTAACTCTAATACACAGACAGGAAAGCAAAATCCTCCGTGTTCAGCAGTGCAGGTCTAACTCGGAAAAGCAACTTTAAAAACAGTACTATGGCATTTTGTGGCCCTCCTCTTCCAGCAATTTCATATCAAAGGTGCTTAGCTACAAGAAATCCGATGGTTTTCCTAACCCTCAGTAGCACACAGTCTCCCTGGAAGCTGAAAGTCAAACCGTGTTGCTTTTGGCTCGCACTTCAGCAACAATAAAGATTGGACCGTTAGAAGCTACAGCATGATCTATTAGTCTGTCCGTGGACTTCAGAGGGTATTGCTTGAGTCCTCTCGCATTTAAGAGCTTGGCCTTTTTTAGTAGTTGTTGTTAGTGTTGTTGTTTAGAACGTTTCATCTTTGGACCTCTCGGTATCCTTTTGACCTTGGACATCTCAAGCCCTTTTCTCTAACGTGACTAAAGGCAGAGGAGACAGTATTCTCTGTTTTTACCCCTTTCCAGGGAACAAAAACTGGCCCCAGCTGAAGCAAAGCAGAGCGGGTAAGCTGACTGTCATCAGCATTAAAACCCAACGGTAGCACGAGGTTCCCAGAACTGCATAATCCCTCCTAAGGGCTATGTGGAATATCTTGTTCCATCCAAATCGAAAGGTCCAAAAATTATTCAAAGAAAATATTTTACTGATAAATAGTTGGAAAAGGGGTTGCAATCAGGCCTTGTCCGGACTTTTCTTTTTTGTCTTCATACAACGCACCGTTGATGAAACGGAGAGGCTTTTGGACGCTCAAATTCAGGGATAGCACTACGGCAGTGGGAAAGCACAAAGGCCTTATCGCTGTCGCATTAACCAGAGGGGTGTACCCGGTCCTCCTCGCTCATGGGAGGGCAGAGCAAAAACTGCAAATGGAAGAGGCAATCGGCTCCCCTCAGGCTGGGCTACTCTCCGCGCATCAGCTGGGCAGCGGCAGAAGAGCTCGGATGCCAGGTGATGAGCTGGCATGGCTCAATTGCCCGCACCTCACCCTCTGGATTAAAGGCAGGCGTTTGCCCGTGTTCTCTAAATGACTTGGGATCATTTACAGTTGTAAAAATATGCTGTTACAAAAGCTTTGTCATTCACCTTTAGGGATGAACACGTTCAGCTCTGACAATGTTATCTAGAGAGAACAGCAGCTCCAATCATCTCAAACATGCTTGCAATATAACATGGCTTCAGGCGAAGCTCGCTGACACCAATGCTGCAAAAGAAAGGAATGAAAATGAAGTGACCGTTACAATGAGAAATGTGAGGCAGATGACACACAATTTTTCTTGAATCACCAAATTTAAATAACAGAAAATTGCACTGCCTGTCCTTTTTTATTCTTTCCTAGTTCTCGAGAGGTGGTCTTTCTGTAGCAGTGAATTATTCCTGGGCTTTAACATAAACCAGCATGTATCCCCAAAGGCTGTAGCGCTGTCTGTCCAGACGGAGCAAAAGACTTCCGAAACACTGCCGTCCCGTGGCAGTCTCTTCGCACCACTGCAGCTGCCGGAGCGCATACAGCCTCGCCAGAGGTCACAGGCTTTTAGCGGTAGGCAGGATACTCAGCGGAAACTTCCTCAAATTTCACAGATGAAGATAGAGAGTTGGTTTTGGGCAAAAAAAAAAAAAAAAGAGAGAATGAATCAGATGAGACAGGTGCCCGGTCAGATGATGACAAAGTAACTGAGCTGCTGCCAAGTGAAAGGCAGCCCTGGATTCCCTTGATGGGTTTCTGTGCTTTCCTGAGCCTCGCAGCAGCCCTGAATTCAGTCACCTTGCTGGAGCAGTTCAGCGTCTACATCGACAGACAGTCGGGAAGGTTTACAGCTCGGGAAGGCAGGTGACCCGGGATGGCTTTCTCAGAAAGGGAGCGCTGCTCTTTTCCAAGCCAAACTCGCTGTACCGCCTCCAGCACATCCTGTTACACACACTCGGTACAAAATGTTACAGTAATTTTGCAGTAAATACCAGATGAAGGTATCCTAAATAATGTGAATCAGTTTTTCCTTCCCCCCTGCCGCCCAGCATTAAGTCAGGGAGGTTTCTGCCATGGCTTGCTTTAGCACTCATCACTTAAAAACAGTCGTTATCTCTGTGTATAAATTACCGCCATTCGGAGTATTTTAGCTTGTGTTCTACAGCGTGCTTTTAAAAGCAAATCAGCGTCTGTCTTAATTTTTGATGTATGAATTAATTCCTAGGGTTACAGTCTTTAACGTGTGGACGTGGCACTGCGGGACATGGTTTAGTGGGTATAGTGGGGTTGGGTTGGTGGTTGGACTTGATGGTCTTACAGGTCTTTTCCAACCGTAGTGATTCTGTGATTATCTGAATGAGAGTCAGCTTTTCCAGTCTGCGGCTTTTAAACACCGTGGGGTTTTTTTCAGAAGAGTGATTTTGCGCCGGGTGGAAGACTGGCTTAGATGCAAGTGTGACCTGTACATCTGGGGCCCTATCCAGAGCCCGTTGAAGTCAGTAGGCAGATTTCCACTGACCTGTGATGAAGAATCTTCATCCTATGCCAAATGCGTTGACCTCCTGTCATGTAGTATATGCCAGAGTTTGTATGACTCTTCCGTACGTTGCAGTCTGCCCAGAGGTATTGTTAGAAAGAAATCCTTGCCAGACTGGGAGCACAGGGTCTGGGGAGGAGGGTATGTGTTTAATAGTATAACACCTCAAATAATGTCTGTTTTTAATAAAGCTTATAGAGGTTTTTCTGCGCCTTACCCAAATGATCTGAGCCTAAGCACAGGGGCTCCAAGTCGGTGTCTACTTCAATAAACAGAGATGTCCATAGAAAAAGACAGGTAGCTATGGACCCTCAGAGTATTACATTCAGTATATACCGTACATATTTGCTACTAGTTTAATTCCACACAGATTTTACTAATTCACTTTATAAAAAGCAGACTTGAGTACAGCTTTGAGCATTTATTGATACTTTCAGCAATATTCTCTTCCCTTCCCCTGCCTCTTGCCCCAAAAGAAGATTTAGTGACTAAACCTGTTCTCATTACATCCCACCATTTTTAAACTGGAATAGGGTCAGACCGTGGAGTTTCACTGGCTGGATTTCAGGACGCTTCAAGGATTAATGGATAACTTTCCTGAAGACCTAGCCCATGTTTCACCAGTGCATGCCTGAAGGATAGGCACCTCTGTTTTAAAAAAACTTTTGAGCAAGCAAAAGCCATCGCTACGGAAGTTAGCGGCAGCTCGGGGGTTTGGAAGCTCTGCTTTGTTATTTATAAGGCATTTATGCTGCGCAGGCGTGTTCTCTAGCCCTGGTCCAGACTGGCTCTGGAGTATGAATTTGATATGGTGTATGTTGATGGAGTATCTACATCTGCTGTGCCTTTGGTAGCTGTGCAGGAGATAGCGGGGCTGGGAGCTTGACCAGGGAGTTGAGATGCACGCAGGGATTCAAGCCCAGAGCTAACGTGATAGTCTGACGGTGCTGCTCGTGTAAGAGGGGAAAATTCATGTGCTTAGTTCCCTCCTCCTTCAGTAGTAGAGCCCTGCCTGGGCCAGAACGCTTGCTGCCGTGTGAGACCAAGCCCCTTGATGCAAAATATCACCCTGATGTATTTAACGTGAGCGGATTTAGCAGTAATGCTGGTACTGTGTAGGCAGTCCCACCGGTCTGTGATAAAAATCCTGAAGAGGCAAAAAGCACTGAGTGCAAATACAGCTGTGATAATACTGCCTTCAGAACGGATTGATATAGCTACTGGCACCAGGACAGATTCGCGAGGTTGGGTGGTGTTATAATTTGATGCCTTTCTTGCCTTATTCACTCAAATGTATATAATTTTATTTTATGTACCCCCACCTTATAACCCTTGGCTTTACATGTCTGCTGCTGTAAAATACAAGCCTGTCATTTTCTCAGAGATTTCCGACCTTTTCCTCTTCTGTTCGTAATTAATTCTTTTTTTTTTTTCCTCCCTTAAATGCACCTAGCTTTCTTAATGACGTGAGGCAGTTGCAGGGATGTTTTATGCAAGGTGGGGGGCCTGTTGTCTTTCTGTTGCAGAAAAAGATTTGCTTCTCAGGGCTCAAATTTGCTGACATTTTTAATCAGCTTTTGTTTTCCTAACTCCTCCTCCTGTTGTGTCTTCAGGTGAACCCAAGGTCTACCTGTAAACCCTCCCTTTGATCTTGACATAAGCTGCAGCTCACTAAACTGCCCTTCATGTTTGTTTTTGATATTTAATCTGTTTAGACATCCCTAAAAGTGGGGTGACTTTGAGGCAGCGATTAGGTGCCAATCAGGTTATTAAGTCATCCTTGTATAGAAGTGACAAGCTTCATCTGCTTTTGGAGCCTGGCTAAATACAGCCAAGAAGAAACACGGAGAAGGCCATTCACCTGCTTTTTATTTTTCTTCACCTCTGAGGTCAGATGGTTATCTGGCTTGCAGTGCCCAAAACCACGTATAAATTTGCTTTTGCATACAGGCAACGCAGGGCGAAAAGGGAGGCTTGCTCTTTGAGAGCTGGACCCTTGGCCGCTATAAGCTGCGGTAGCTCCAGCGCTCAAGTTCAGGCCCAGGTACTGTTTTAACCTGGTCACGGGACCCTCCAGAAATCAGATGGGTGTTAGGGATGGGGAGGCTTCGTAGTCCTACAATGACAAGACGGCCCTGATTATAGCTCTGTCTTGGGTTTGGGTGTTGTGGACCATAGGGCAAACGTTCCCAGTCGCGCTGGGTGAGTCTGGGGGTCCATCAGCAAGGTGCTCAAATCTCCACTAATAAAGTAAATTGTGGTACAGGATGGTGAATAGGTATTTTGTCTCTGTGAGTGATCTCTCTTAAACTGCTAAAAATACTACCGAAAATCACTCTCATAACTGTCTACTCATAAAATAGCAGCGGGAACAAAACAAGGGAGCGCAGTTCTGCTCGGGAGGAAAAGAAGGTGTCAAAGTTGTTTCAATTATGCAGGTTACCATAATTTCTAAGGGCTTCTTTTTTGGTGCCAGCATCCTCTGAAACAGTGTAGTGAGGTCTCAGAGGGTTGGTTTGTTTGCATGGTCTAATGCCAGCGGAGTCCTAGTAGAGCATGGCCATGTCTGCAGGGGATCCCAGCAATAGAGCGGCACCCACGATGACTAGAAGATCGTAAATTGTTCTGTAGATGAGTTCTTATCTGTTTGGATAAATCAGTGTCCTGCTAGCATCTTTGCACGCTGGAGTTCCCCTGCATCGGAGCAGAAACTTGCATAAATATGAAGAACCGCTTTATTCAGCCTGGAAATTTCTGATGAAGGACAAATGAATGCCCACCGATGATCTTCTAGTTGCTTGTTCTTGCCCCTTTTCCTGGGAAAAGCCTTGTCACCTCATCTCTCCCACTCAGAGTTTGTCTAGTTAGTCCCTAACTCCGATATCTAAAAGCATACTGAAAAAAGCAGCTAAGCCAGAGCTGCTAGCTGCGATGACAAAATAATTCGTGTAACTGTGACCTCTCCTTCTTTCACGCTCTCACTCAGTGTCCCCTGGGGTTTGGAGGCACAAGAGCTGGGTACGGTTCCCATCATTGCCACTGACTTGATGAATTTGGAAAGAACTGCTTTATTTCTTTGGGCCTCAGTTTCCCCATCTGTGAGAGAATATGACCTTTTGTAATGTACCGCAAGATCTTTGGCTGGAAAATGTTCTTATGGTATCTAAGTACTGCTACTTATTACAGCAAATCAGTAGGTGTTGAATTCTCTGATTTATTTATTTATTTATATTTGATTGAAGGCTTCCTTATACCTCTCTCCATATTTGCCTGGATGTATGCATATATGCCTGTTACTCGTCTGTCTCCCAAACTGATTGCTTAATCTCAAGTTGAATTGACTTGATTTTATTTGATGTCAATTAAGTACCTCACAGAGGTAGAAAAACAAGGTAAAGCAATGCTGACAACCCTAGTTGGCTTTTCTTTCTCCTCCAATATTTTAAATAAAAGTATAAAATGCTCAAAAGGAAGAAAAAGAAAAGAGAGAGGTCAGTTTTCTGCTGCCTAGACAAGGAAATGATATAATAGTGGATGACTATGTTACTGCAGATCAACTGCGTTAAATCTTTCTTGTAATGAAAATAACTGTTTGATAGAGCAGAGTGAATACTGCACAAGAATTAACAAATGGTCATTCGGAGTCATCCAATTCATCTACTTATAACGGCTTCCCTGTGAACAAACATGTAACCTTTTGTGCTCAGTTCCTATGAAAAGGCTAGCAAAAGGGTTTATAGGCTGGAATGCTTACATATAATTTGCAGGAGTACTCATAAAAACCATATTTTGTATTTGTTCCGTGTTTCGCATGGTTCTGGCTCTGCTTCAGAGAAGCACTTGTGTTTCTGCCTAGTTTTAAGCCCACCTTTAAGTCACATCAACTTTTGTTCCATGTCAAGAAGGTGAAAGCTTTGCCACTCGTTTTGATGACACATCATCCGTGCAATCCAGACGGCGTTTCCATCCTTAATTTACCAGCTTCTGAATATAAATAAAACGCTGTGTGCCATGGCTCCCTCAACAGGCAACGGGACTCTGCCAGGGCTGCGTTCGGCCCGTTGGGGCTCCTAAGCTCGCCAGACAACAGCGCTGGGAGGGAAAAAAGCGTGTTTCTCAGGCTGGGGAGGGATATATTGCTCCTCCTCCGGTGCATCGCTCGGAGGGCGGACCCTGGGCGTGATCGCGTAGCCCAGCTTTACGAAGGTCAGGAAGGGGCAGAGGTAAGGACGTAGGCTGACCTTGGCCAACGTGCCATGGCTTCACTAGCCAGCGCACAACCTTCTCTCTCTCCTCTTCAGGCTTTTGCCGCTACCGTCTTCTAAGCGTTTACATTTATGACACTATTAGTCCTTTCTTCTTCCAGTGAGTCCGCTTTGCAGTGACATACAGACGCCCTTTTTGCTAGAGGACTGACACCCAGTATTTCTGCCTGGGCTGGGGCAGCAGGCACTCGAGCAGCGCTTCGTGTGGCAGTGCCTCCTCGGGGAGCTGCTGGGGTGGGAGCAAAGGGCTGTGGTGCTGCACAGCAAGGCTAGTGAATCGATGAGCCCGTAAAGAGATCTTCAGGCTTATTGGGAAGTGCGTTGTTAATGCTATTAAATATTACTTAGGCCTGCAGCAAGCTGCACGTTCAACAGTTTAAACTGTAATTGCTAGCTGATGCAGAAATAAGACTGAACATATGTAAATCCTGTTGAAAGCTAATATCATTTTGTCTTCTCAGACGGATTAGCAGCCTCTACAATTAGCAGCGTGTGCAGCTGACGATGTTAGCGGACAATCCATCATACAGTGCCGTAGGATGCGTTCAAATCTGAATAGAGTAGATGCGCCACTCCTTCCAACCTCGGGAGTATTGCCAGATAACCCGGTAACGCAGAGCCCGTGCTGCCTCCCTTGTGCGGGGAGGAGGCCTGGAGCCACAGGAACGTGCGTCTGACTTCCAGTAACCTTGACTTTTTCTCCCTTTTCTCGTTACGTTCTTGGTTGATGGTTCTAGCTGAGAAGCCAATGCCTCATCCATTTTTCGCCTGCCCTGCTCTCTTCCTGTTTACTGGGGGGGGAGAGAAGCCTCCCTCCCGTGGGCAAAGCAGTTATCCCCAGCTCGTGCCATCTAAAGCCCTTTTGTCAGCACGTGTTTTCATGGACTTTTCTGCACGTGCATACTACTCTATCTATTTAGAACAGGAGTTAGAGAGACACATGCATAAAGACCAAGAGACGTCTTTCCAACTATCCGTGAAGTCTAATTTTTGCAGCAAGCATTTGCAGAGTGGATAAATTGGGTGCTAGGACCCATGCTGGATGAAAGAGAAGTGCAGATGCACTGCCACTGCCTAAAATATGACCACCAAAATGCCATTTATTTTTTTTTTTAATGCATTTGGGAACAAAGGTGCAAGTATCGCACCTCCCTCTTGTTTTGAAGTTCTAATATTTGGCTTTTTACTCTGTCCTTCAACTAATGAGCAATCAGTTTGCATTTTCCCGTGGCTCAGCGTATATGGTTTCTAGCACCTAAGGACCTCTGACAGTCACGTCATACCTGGCTGTGGATCCCGTACGTCACATCGCAGGCCTCTTGTTCTGAAATTTGGCATGCAGAATTTTAAAAGAGAAATGCACTGATAATGATTTTCCCCTCAAATTTGGAAGCATTAAAGAAAACATTTCCTAGTGGTGCTCAACATAAGTAAATTTTCTTTGCATCTATAAATCTGAGAACACCTCGGACTTTGTGTATAGAGGCTACTAGTGTGTGATGGCTTCTGGGCTTAAATTATGGTTAGCTCTATTCTGCTATGAGCCATTTGGCAGGGAAGGGTTTTCTGCTCTGTATTTGTACAGTAACGTGTTACAGTGGGTGCTGGGCACTGGGCAATGCAACGAATAAATAATAGTGGTAGTACTGGAGACCTAAAAAGCCTCTGAGAAGTCTTAGTTACAACACAGTTATTTTAGACGGAGCTATCCCTGCAGGCAGGAGAGTGGTGGAGGGTTCACTTATCGCAGGATCCTCCAGGTATTGTGTGGGGACACAATCAGTACCACTCACCACTCTCTTCTTCAAATAACTTCTTTATTGCATCCAACGCTTGTTGCTTGCGCCCTGTCCAGATCAGTTCTTATCTTATTTTTCTGTCATCTAAATGATTTTTCATGAGAGGAGTGTGAGACTCTCATAGCCATACTATCGGTATGTTTTTCTAAGGCCGTGCCGCATCACCTCAAGATTCCCTTCTCACTGTTTCCCTTCTTTTCAGAACTTCAGGCAACGCATTGTCATTGACGGAGCGTGGGGAGGGCTGTCGTGGTTGTTAGCCAGGAGCATAGATAAAATCCTCATCGCAGTGAAGCCAGTAAGATCTTTGTCACTGTTGTTAGCTGAGACTTCACTCTGTTTCTAAATGGTGCTGAGGAAAAGGACAAATGAGTTGAATACAATGAAAAGAACCTGATTGCTTGATGGAGGAGGAAAACACCTCTTTTCTGCAATTTCTGCCAAAGTAAAATTATTATTCCCCCCTATAGTCCTCTATAGTAGTGGACTATAGTCCGCTACTTCTCTTGATCAAGCCTTGAACATTGAATACGTGATTTGCAGGTAGAAGTCTCTGCCTGCAGCACCATTTTTATTTGTGGGTGGTTTTTTTTTCCCACCACCAGCTGCTCTGCGAAGGTCAGTTTTCAAACCAGCGTGTGGAAATACGCAGGTGAATGCTCACCGCTTTGAAAATCCCAAAGAAGGTTTAAATCCCCGCGCAGCGTTGTGTACACAGACTTTTCCAAAGTAACCCTCCGTGCAGGGCCGTGCCAGCGGCTCGGTCTCAGGTGACACAGCGGCTTGGCTGTGTGTGGCCCCTACACGAACGGGACAAACAGTGGGAAGAAGAATTAAGCTCTGGAGATGCATCTGTGGAAGGGAGAGTTTCTATTCTTTCATGGTGGAAAGACAATTTTAGACTCACTGTAGGGGATGTTGCTGCCCTGTTGTTTTAAAGCTTTTTTTAAAGGACTTATCTCGTTCTGCTTGAGCACACACACTCTTCAGCAACGTTAATCTCGCTGTTGTTCTTAATTGTTTCGGGGAAGTGGGAGGTGTTGTTCCCTAAAGGATTTTAAGTTACTAAGAAGTGTTCGCTAAGAAACGTGATGTTGTACTTTTTTTTTTTTTCCCCACAGCTGAGAGCGTTAGCCAAAAGTGAAGTAAAGAGGGAGGGCTTTATTGTAAAACTTCTTTAAATAAGGTTACTATGCTTCTTGGCTATCCTCTCTAAAGCCATTTTAATAGCAAGCCCACTCAAGCAGTCTGACAGCTCACATCATTGTGTGCGTGGCTACAACACAAATGTGGAGGGGCGGCGGGGGAAGAACTTGGCTTGTTGGGTCTGGCTGTGCCTGAGCCAGGAGCCCTCCAGGCAGACACCGTCTTGTCTTTAGGGAAGGGAATTACCTGGATCGGCCTTCTATCAGCTGACGGAGATTCTCCGAGGTCGCGAGGCCGCTTCAGGAGTCCTTCGGGCTTCTCTGGGAGCTGCCCAGCAAAGCCACCATGTAAACTTCTGTGGACTGAGTCGCTTTTTTGGCGGTCTGTGTTACAAAACTTTGTTCCCTGTTTGCCTAGCTCAAATATGGTCGAGCCAAACGCGAAGGAACTTCTAGACGGCAGCCGCAGCGGCTGCTGCTGCTATTTTTGTACTTTCGGTTTGTTTATGCTCAACTTCCAAAGCAAACCTCCTCTCCAAGTACAAAGAGCCTCAGCAAACCCCCGTGACTCAAGTCTCTCCAGCATGTCGCCGAAAGAGCCGGAGGCAGAATTTAACTCAGCAGATTTTATCTGCCCGGACTCCGCAGTACAACAACAAACCAACCTGGCGTGTTTTGAAGAGGAGGCACGGATCACTGTGTGTGCGTCTATCACACGCGCAATGTTGGTTCAGCCGTGGGAACTGGACAACAGCCTATTCCCGAACCAGAGCTCAGCAGAGTTAATAGCCCTGATTTGCACCAGTACTTTTGAAGAGTGGCACGCACCTCGGTCCACTTCCTCACGGTTCCGTGGGGTTGCTGTCATGCCCACCTTCACTTGTGGTCAGAAGGAGGGCTGTGACCTCCGTGAAAGGAGAAGAGGGTTGCTGGAAGAGGCTACTCTTCAAGCCCTTGCCATCTGTCTCTCCTTCCTTCTCCTTGCCAGAAGGCAAGTAACTGCTCTCACTAAGACAAGGATATATTCTCCGTCTCTCCTAGATGTTTTAAACCACTTGGTGCCCTGAATTAGGCAAGGGAGACAACCATGTGTTTTTTCCTGGGTGCTTCTTCAAATTGATTCTTCAAGGATTCAATACCAACATTACAATACTGATATCTGGCAGTGAAAGGAGTTTTTATCATTCCCTGTGAGGGAACAAGGCCTCATGGCTGAGATTGAGGAGAAGAAAATGAATGCTCTCTGAAAGGGTCCTGTGACTGCCCTGAAGAGCAGGATGAGCCCGAGCCATGTGCACGTGCCAGCCTGGGAGGTTTTCTTCGCCTTTCAAGTTCAAGGAGTATTAGGAGGCAAAAGGGAAACATTTTGGCACTTTTCAGAGGTGTGAATTAATTAGTGGAAGCCTGATGAGAGACAAAAAGTTATGTTCACAGAGGGGAGCTAAGGCACACAGAGGGTTACATGCTAAAACACAACCTCACCAAGAGCTCACAGCAGCACCCGGGATGGGAGAGTCCTGCTGTTTGGAAGCTCTGCGCTATATGTATCGGAGTGGGTAGAGACAGGAAAACATATATTGCAATAAAGATTATACCTGGGAATGCACAGAAAGGAGAGCAGGGTCAACAAAACATACCTGGAGAAGACTGTCTCCTTGCGTAACCCAACTAAATATGGGGAGACGTGTTTCTTTATGCTGACTGAGTGATAGTTATTGTGTATTGGGAGGCTCTATGTTTGTGTTCACCTCTCCCTTCCGGGGCTGCGAGAGTAGGCTGGATGCATCCGTAAGGTTGGGTTTACGCAACGTTTGTATGCGGCAGCTACAGCCAATCCCGCAGGACAAGGTACCTGGCTCATCTGGTTCCTAGCTGTTCATCCCTGCCCTCCTCCCGCTGGGTACTGCGTCCTCAAGTCCACTTCTCCCTCGTGTGAAATCCCACTAATTGTTTTCCCCCTAAATAGCAAAGAACTGTTAATTAAAGTCCTTCACAGCAGCCGGCACAGGGCAGAGAGCTGTGGCAGCTCAGCGGGAAGCGGTGGAAGAGCAGTAACTTCTTCAACCAGCACAACCGTAACCGCGAGAGGACTTGTGGCTAATGCTGCTGCAGTCCTTACGGTCTCACCCGCTGTTGTGGCGGCATCCCCAACTCCAGGCTGGACTAGGGGAGGGCTTTGGAGTTAACAGGAATGACTGGCCTGTGTTTCTCTTGGTCCGTGCTAGAGGTCTTCTGCAAGCCCTGCTGGTTAGTGCCCGCGTAAGTCCAGGGCTTACGTGACCTGTTACGACGCTTGGAGTCTTGAGAAAGAGATCACCGTTGCTGATACCAAGTTGCTAATCTTCCACCCGTATGTGATACCTGGAAGAACACTGGAACAGCAAAGAAACAGGGGCCTTAGCATCCTCAGAGGTGTCACCTATGCTTTTTAATTAATTTCTTTGCAGGTAACTCAGACCATAATGTGCCCTGGTTGTTTTGTGGTGGTGTTGTAGATGATGATGATGATCTTTTAATAAGCTAGTACATTCATTACTCACTACTCCAGCATGTAAGGCAATTAATTCTCCTCATTCAGAAACTAAAAGTGGTTTTTTTTCAGGACAGGCTAGCAAACATCCCTTAGCCGAGGATCCAAGGGCATCGTCCTCTCTCAGCTGCACAGCTTCTCATTAATATTTGAAAAGGCTTACTGCAAAATTTAGGGTTGGAGTGTGGTATTTTATGCCGTTATTTTGAAATTCATAGATTCCTAGCTCTTTCAGGCCAGAAGGGACTATTACGCACACCTTCTCTGGCCCCCTGTATAACATAGGCTACATTTGTTTAAAGTTTTAATTTGTTTTCCTGAGCAAACTTGTATTTATTATATGTAGTTTGGTACAGAAGAGTAGCTGGTGAAAAGGTTGAAACCCATAAATATTATATCAGACCACCTGGTTCTCTGAAGCTCACTTCTGAACGATGGCTACTCAAAACGAAGAGCTGCTTGAAAGATAGGGAGATATAATGATGTGACTATTGCAAAGAGCAAATGAATGGCTCCACGTTAGGGAAAGTTGTTTCTGGGAGCCCGGTTTCAGTTCAAGCGTTGTTTTTTCTTTCGGCAAACAAATGCTCTTTCAGTCAACATAATCCTTGTTTTAGAAATAGGGAAGCAAGAAGGGAGGGGAATGTTTCTGTAGGAGACCACAGTGTATCTGAATAACTCAGTAATGAAAAGTGATCTCAAACCGACAAGGGGAATGCCCCTTACCGAAGGGCAAAATTTACGCTTAAAGGCGCAGCGTGCAGAACGTAGCCTGATACCCACGTAACTGCAGTCGCTATAGCGTAACGATTCATCTGAATAGGGGGGGAAATATATTTTGTATTTACTGACAATCCCGTTGTGTGATTGAAGATGTGTTGAATGGCTCAAGAGAGATGTTTCTGCCTTAGCATCTCTGTTTTAAACAAAGATGAAAAGGAAGGGCCATAGGAGTCTCGGACTGAGCAGCCTTCTCTGCGACACTAGCCTGGGCTTTGATGATCTCGCTTTCACTCAGCCTATTGCTCACGCTAGAAGCCTGCAGAAGCGCTTCGCAGCTCAGCACAGACCCACCATGTAAAAACTACGGTTCTGTCCCGATGATTAACGTTAGCCGTTTGAAATAATCCAAATGCTGCTCTCTGATCTGATAAAAAGAATAAATACATTGGGTGTGAATGATGGGAGCTAGGGGGAGGAACCGGGAGGGGACGAGGACAGCAGTTTTTGCCAGGCTCAGTTTTCTGCGAATGAAACAGCTTTTGGGGGAGGGAAGAATATTTTTTTTTTTTTTAAATTTTTTTTTTTTTGTCTCCAGATGTTGCTGTGCTGGAGGCTTGCCCCTGATCCGGAGACTATGTTTTACTGGAGTGCTCTGCAGGCTGCCCAAGATGGGAGAGCGGAGAGATTCCCCCGGCAAACGGCAGCGCAAACGCTTTGGCGGCACGGGAGGAGTTCCGCTCAGGGTACATCCGCGAGTGACTTAAAGGGAAGTACTTCAGGTCCCCACAGGTATAAAATCCAGCAGTAGACTTCAGCGAATCGTGAGGTACTGCCCGCCGGCTTTACTCAAATCTTGCCCAGCTCGTTTAACCTTCCGTACATCTCGCTAGGCTCGATCTGGTCTCTGCACACCCCCTTTTACTCCAGTGAAGACCGGATAGCTAAAGATGAGAGTGTCGGTGGTACGAACACAACCTCCCTTCTGCGCAAAGACACTATACCACCTCTGTAGAAGCAGATCAGCCCCCAGAGAACGCGTGAACCATTCTGTATCAAACAACGTCTGATAAATACGCAAAGTTAGAAAGAGGCACGGTGTGCGGTAATAAGAGAAAGGAAATTAATTGCACCTCTGCAACATGCAAAGGTATTCTCCTACACAGTTAGAGATTTTCATTTGATTCATCAGTTTGCTGTTTCAGTTTAGGGTGGCGTAACTGTTTTTCGTCAGTACAGGTCTTTTGCTACTCCTGCTGTTCAAACACCAATCGTTAGGTTCTTTTTCTATTGGTATTTTAGATGTTTGGTTCTTTTTCTATTGGTATTTTAGATATTAGGTTCTTTTTCTATTGATATTTTAGATATTAGGTTCTTTTTCTATTGATATTTTAAATGTTCTAATCACATAATCATGTTGTAATCATTATTCCTTATTATATCAGCTGATTTCACCTGGCTTTAAGGTCCTACTCTTCTTCACGCCTTTTAACATACTTTAATAATCTTTCCATTAAAACCGCTGTTTCCTAGATGTGACACAAGTATCATATTAGACCCATAGATTCTTATTACATTCGTTCTTTTTGATTATGTATTGAAGAAGAGGGAAACTGCTGGCTCTGTGGAGGAGATTTGGTGACACAAGGACCGTTTTAAGCAAAACACAATTAATAGAACAGCCAAACTGTATGAAAAAATGGAACAAAAATTCGGAACCGCTCATAACAATGTTTTGCCGTTTTCCGCACATGCTTGTTTGACAGACCGTGGTTAAGTGAGCGTGAAGGAGTGGTGACTGCCGTAAGTTCTTGCCTTTCTAGGAAGTTCTCTGACATACATTCTGGATGTAATGAAAGATCTTTGCACATTGAGTCATGAGAAATTCAAGGGTCCACTCCTGAGCTTCTTGACCAACAGGATTTTTTTATTATTTAATTATTTTTTTTTTCCCAAGGAAGAATTTGCAGTGTGGTGACCTACTGGCAAGTAAGTTGGTGGCAGGTCGCTGGGTTAAAAAGTATGGTCTCAGGCATGGTGCTTGGCCTGCAGAACCGGAGCAGGGGTGTTGTGTGCGGGTTGGACTAAGCACGGTGCTCCTTTTCTCATTCTGGGAATGTGTGTGTGTAAAGGATAAGTTCTTCGGGGAGGAACTGCATTGCGTGACCGTATGGTTGGGTAGCTTTCTAATATCTGCCACAGAGTTTTTTTGCACCTGATGTGGCTGTTGGGGCCCCGTTTGTAGGCAGTGCGCAGAATGAATTGGGCTTTCCCAAGGTAAAATTCATCTGACGTATTTTCAGTGTCCTATTTTGTGATTAAATAAACACCGTTCCTAGAAATTCCTGTACTGAATAGAAAGGCAACCTACTGTGATTAGCTCTTGTTTGGACATCAAACCATTAATCACCTTCAATTTGGGTGAGAGAATCCAACCTCACCTGTCACTGCAGGGCTCCAGTTTCTTAAGGAGCTCCTGGGAGCTGTTCAGGTGTATAAAATAATAATTTAAATCTCTAAATTAGAAACAAATTAATTCATGCTGTTGCCTGTTTACAAATACAGGTCACGCTTCGTATCAGGAGTTGCTTGCAGCATGCGAGGAGTTTGCGTGTCAGGTTCTGACACAGCAGCGTTTGTTTTTAGCAGTGCCGTAACTCAGATTGATCAGTGAAGAAGAAAACATAACAACTGGCAGAAAAAAGGTTGGATGCCAACTGCTAGCGAGAAGCCGCATCTGCTCTTCTCTGCCATTTCCTTTTTAAATAGTTCTTTGCTCTCCAGGCAAGAGATTTTCACACCCGTATATGAAGAGGACCTCTATTCAGGCATAGCCCTACTCTTGGGGACATTCGCCTCTGGACGTGCTCAGACCTTTTATTTCTTTTATTATTTTTTTTTCTCTGCCCCCAGCAGAGATGTAGACTTGGGGACTGAGCAGAGCCCACCCATGCAGCTCAGCCAGCGGTGGGAGTAACTTGTCATCGCTTCCAGGTGCAAACTTTCAGATGAGCGATGTGGGATTGACTGACAGGCTGGTGTCAGCCATCCAGGGGCTCATAGTCTCTGTCTCCAGCGTTACAGGGAGATACCTGTGTTTTCCTTATTCACTGAAGGGTAACTTTCAGACAGTAAAGACACCTCGTGATCACCTCTAGGAACCTCCCGTGGATACGGACCCAGTATGATTCACGTTACTGAATTACTCAGAGCCTTGATGATCGTTCTTATTATCATTCTTATTATATATTACATTGAGTAGTTGGACCCATGTAAAGGAGTAAGACTTCTCTCCCTCTGGAATTACTTGCTTCCAGACCTGGAAATAACAAAATGGGAAAGAACAGCACTTAGCTAAATTATATTACTATGAGTTTTCTCAAACAGCTATCAATATATCCCGAACTACATCTCCCACATGCTGTGACCTATCTCTCGGTGCTTTGCCCTGGCTAGAGCTGAACGGAGTTTTCTGGAAAGTCCTTGCACAAAGACACTTAAAAGTGTATATACAAAACCGGTGAAGGAGCTCGAGGCCCTCTCCCAGACCTGTTCAATTCTGCAGTGCGGATGCTTTCAAAGCAGGTTTTGGGGAGACGTCTTCCAGGAATGTGGACCAGATGCAGTAAGTTTTGATACACAAGAAGATAGATCCACCATTTGTGAAAGAGTGGGGAAGGACACAAAAGAAAGGGCAGCTTCTCCACGCAGTCCTGTTTTACATTCCGAGTTTGCCTTAGCAGAAAAATATTGAATGTTGGATGAACTTGCCTTCTCCTCAGCCCACAGCCATCTCCTCTGGGTTAGGGGCTTTAGCAATATCCAGGTAGCACTTGTCAGCCATCTAGAATTCTTTTCCTTCCTCTTCAAATCACTTTAGCTTAGACAGTTGGCTTCGGCGTTTTGGTTTTTGTTTTTTTTTTTCCTTCTGGTCTTTTCTCCCCCCCGACTTAAGCCACTGGCCTATCTATTAATTTGTTACTGTTTTCCTGATGGAGTAGCATGCAATGATAATTTGTTACTGCGAAGCCCGTAATGACTTTTAATTGTGGCTCCTAATGCCACACGCTGTCATTTAAATCTCAATGGCTGTCACTTCCTCGTTCTCTCCCAGAGAAAATACGGCTCTTTCCCCCTTCAAACATCTGCATTAGTGCACAGTTTATGCCTGCCTCGGTTGGGCTAAGTGAGTCTCAAAATGCCAGCTCCTCGAATTATTAGCTTCTCTGACTTAGCCCCGGTGGAAAAAAAACCCATAATCTATTTGTTGCGTTCAGTGGACACTCTGGATACAAAAGAAACGTTGCAGATGCAGACAGACGTGTCCTTGCGGAGATGCTGGTGTGGTTTTGTTTGTTTGGAGAAGCCCAGCCTTGTGGCTCTTGCTGTCTTTTTTAGAAAGAACCAAAATCATCCAAGCAATTATTTTTGTGGGTGCTTTCCTGAGCAGAAGGAGATGGTCTGCTGCACCGCAGTCGTTGGAGTTCTCCCTCCTCATTTCAGTGGCATTGAATTTCATGCCCAGAACTTGGCGCTAAGCAATTTTTACCACCTTGTATACCCAGGACAGAGGGGAGGAGGAGAGGTTTCTGGGCAAATCCCAGCAACGGTGCAGTATATAATTGCAGTAAAGTTCTCACTCAAGAAACGCGCTACATTTGAAATTAAACAAATTTGATGGCATTTTTAAAGAGCTGGGGGGACAGTGTCTGCGGTGCATAGGTCAGCCAGATCCAGAGGTAGCCACACCATTTCCCTTGATGAGAAGCCAGCCGGCAAGGTGTGAGGACGGGCGGGTGGCCAGGGGCTAGTAAGCCTCACAGTCTCACCCTGGAAGAAGCACCCAAGATGCCGCAAGGAAACGGCTGTGGAGGTTGTGCAGGTACAGCAAAGGGAAACATTGAGGGTCGTCTTCTTTCCATTAGGACCAGGCAGAGGAGGAGCATTCTTGCTGAGTGCTGCCCCTTTCACCTCTCTGCATGCCCAAAGGCTGATTAGTATAATGCCAGTTGGAACTATCATGTGGTTTCATAAGGTTGGTCATCCTTGGGAAATAACTGCTTCTCTTAGCTTGTCAACAGCTGTAGGCTTGTCAGCTCTAACATGAACCAGACGGAAAGGAACAAAACCACAAATGGCTGGCATAGTTGTACGTGGTCAGTCATCTCTGCTGCAAAAATACACCCAAAGGAAGAGACAGAGGAGACGATATCATTCTCCATTTATTCTAGTCTTTTTTTCTAAAGCTTAGGCTGAAACCTAAAGCGTGATCTCATTAGTAACTGTGGTTAAACAGAACAATGACCCAGCACGTGTCTAAATGGAAGCTGAGATTTTCAGAGGAGCCTGAGGGGGCTGAGCGCTCATCTCTGAGCAGAAGGGAATTGCAGTTAGCTCCCAGTGCTTTCCAGGTCCGACTCCCCACGCTTTCCTTCATGAGCTCATTCACGTTGCGTAGTGGAGATAATGTCTACGTAAATACTAAGATATGTGGATGTCTATATTGATCTTTGATTTTGTTTTCAGTTGTTTCTACGTTTTGACTGATTTCATCCTTCTTAAGGTGCACAGTTATCATTAGCCACATCATCAGCCAGAGAACAGTGTCAGGACAGCAGTTCGTACAAGCCGCTGTCTGCTGTCAGATTTTCCTTATGTCCTTATTACAGAAGAATGTAATCTTTCTCTTCACTGAGCTATCAAAGACATGCTGTCTGTGTGTGTGTGTGTGTCATGGAGCAAAGTGACAGAGTCCTCCTTCTCATCTCACGGCTCAAAAAGCTGTTTAATATAGAGGGACCTCATCAGGCTGTATACTCATGGCATTCCCAGTGGAAGCTCAGTGGTGCTTTCTGATATTAAGTATTGGCTCTCGCTTTCAATGGGCTACTTGCACTTCAGTTTGGTTGAAAATATTTTTGCTTTTATTAATAGGAATGAGGATAGGAGTGATGTATTGTACACGGTGAGAAATTATTTTACTAAAAACTGCGGTGGCTTCTGGCTTTGACGGTAATGCAGTCTGCTTTTACAGGGAAGTGGGTACTACTATCTGTAGGAGCTGACAGGGATAGGAGCTGACTCTTCTGTAGCCAACAACCTTCATCCTTTCCTTCTTCAGCTGCGTTTCCCCTGGTACTAACAAGCTGAGGGAGTCTTTTGAGAGGAATTCCTCCCTGCCAGCACAACAGTGGTGCAGGTCCCTTCTGAGCTGCCCTGGGCTTGCCCACTTAGTGGCCGGGCCAGCGAGAGATCTGGCATGAAATGTGGGGAGACTCGGGGCCGTGTCCTGCCTCGGCCAACATGGGAAGCTGACGGCTCTTCTCTACCAGCGAGACGGCATGGGAAATGCTTTAGCTATTTCTTGAAATCTTGCTGACGTGGTGGGTAGAGAGGTGCGGGACCGGCAGTGAGTACAGGTCTTGCAGTTGCAGCTCGTTAATTTAGAAGGTTTTGACGCCTTGTGATTCTCCTGCACTCTGTATGTAGAATGAACTGGTAAACTCGGCGCAGTCCAAGTGAGGTACATGGCTTAGTAGCAGCAGCCGCCTCATTTGAGAGGCTCAGGGCTAAAGGAATGTCCTGAGCTCTGGAGGGGGGGATGCGCGGGTGACGGCGGTGGTAGGCTGGTGGTATAGAGCTGCGCTTCCAGAGCCCGTTGCACCGGTACACGGAAAGCCACAGTGACGGGTCCTGCCAGCACAGCCGACTCCTTAAGCTCAAGCTGTTCAGTCTTGCAACAGGGGAGAGCTCTGCGTTTGCGAGGGGAGGAGGGGACGCTTAAATTGGCAGCTGGAAAAGATGCCATAGGTTAGCTTCTGTGCTCTGAGATGCCCCAGCAGAGATCAGTGCAACATCTGCTTTGCTTGTCTTGCGCGTACCTACATATTCATGCACAGCTTTCTGAACTCTCAAGAGACGACTGAGCATATAGGAAGAAGAGTTCCAGTGAGCTGTAAACCTCCTGCTTTAGCTGATGGGGGATGAAACATCTTTTCTCTGTCATATTTTCACCTCCAAAGAGTTTGTCAGGCTTACGGGAAAAGACAGATCTTTTAGGAGGGTGCTTGCCTCCTCACCTGTTTCCCGATAAATGCGAAGAGCAATGGGAAATTACCAAAAATAAGCACGTATTAGGAACCGGGCTATCTGGGGAATAATGCATCTTTGTACAGGCCCCATGAGCTAATGCCACGTGAGCAAACTAAACGCAAGGGAGTGACGTACAGTCCTGGCAGGACGTGGGCGACCCCGCAGTGAAGAAAGGTTCCCGACACATCCAGCGAGGAGTGTGGAATGTGCTCTTCGCTGGAGCCAGGCCCTTCTCCCTAATGCTGGCTGAATGAAAGGAAATCAACGGATGGTATGTTAGAACTGCTGGAGAAGGGGATCCCATGCAATGACCAACTTCCAGGGCAAGGATAAAGCACAGCTCCTCAGACCTGCCAGGGTAGTCCCTGGAGTTTGCGGTCCTACAAGCCGCACGTTGCAAAAAGCCTGAGTTTGATGGGTACCGCACAACGTGCTGCGGCGCTTGTTCTGGCACAGCAGGAGAGGATGGAGCAAGTTCTTTACAGCGATCACTGCACATCCCTTCCTCCAGGCTCGTTTTAACTAAGCCTTGTCTAGATGGGAGGATCTTGCTCAGATTTGGTCAGTATTCTGAGTGCACCAACCTTACAAACATCTGGGCTATTCTCAGTTAAATCTGTCTTAAAAGACTTGTTTTGATGTTGGAGATCGTACCTCTTTACTCCAATCCTCAAGAAAATCACAAAAGTACACGGCAAGTCGCTCCCTTTGGGTACATCCCAGATCTACTCTGCACCTGGGAAAGGACAAATTTTTCCACTGTTTTCCTCCTCCCGCTTCCTCCCTTCCAACAGGTGCCTTAAAATAATCATCTGCATTTGCCATCTCGTTCGTTATTTGACCACTGATTTCTGTCTTTACTGGCAGTGTTGGTGTAGCGAGCATGTGCTCTTCTTAGGTTGTCCTTGACGTTCTTATTTCTCATCTTACCCCATGGATGGAGCTGTGTGAAGGCAGAACACCCTGCTAAGATGCTTGTACGTTCCACACGCATGCTGCCGGGAGGAAACTTTGTCTTTCTGTCTTTTCTGCCACCCTGCTTCGCTAAAGAGAATCAACACATGTTTTCAAAGCAGCGTTCAGCTCGCTGCTGTCTCAGCTCTGAAACCGCCCAGGTACAGCGGTCGTTCCGCGTTTTGGCATTTGTGTCCTGGTAAAATAAAGCAGAGTGATTTTTAAAGAAGGTTCTGGGCACTGAATAACTTGAAAAAAAAGTAAAGGGACGGTCTTCAGTTGCGATGATAGAATTTTGCAGGATAGAATTTGGTGGTCTTCTCTTTTTTCACTGCTCTCTTGCACCCGAGCTGGTGTACGTACCGTTTTACAAAGGCACCTAGGCACTCTAATGTGCAGCAGATGCAGAGAGGAACAAACTGTTGCTTGAAAAGGCTGCACTTAAAGTGGTCCAAAAGTTGTGAACAGATATAAACAGATATAAAAAGGCTTATTCATTAACCGAAACATATGTTTTTCAGATTCCTTTGTTTGGATTGAAAGGGTTGTTTCTTTTTTCTTCATGTTTACAGTAACTGAAGAAGTAATTCTTTCATTTTGTTCTCCTTTTTCTTCCACATTTCAATGGGTAGAGATACCAGTGGAACATTTTCATAGAAGTTAGAGAGTGTTACCCAGAGATTTCAGGCTTAAACTTCTCACTACATTGTCATCCCTTCTTGATAAGGTCACTCTCGCTTATTTGAACTTGTTTGCATTTCAGTGCTTTGTGTGATGCGTTTGGTCCTAGAGCAGCTTTGCGCAGAAAAATGACATTTCTTCCTTAAGAGTCTCTTCAGAGCAAAGCAATCATCAGTTCTTAAATTGAAGGATTCACAGCAACGTTTTAGAGGAAACTTTTGGCCGCCACCGCTCAGAGTAAAGCACATACCAACCAGGCAGGCAGGGCAAAGCTCCATTGCCACAACCGGGGACGCTAAGCACCGCACTTAGGAAGCGCAAGCGGATGAGCAAACCGCTCGATCCAGGCCTGTAACTGAAATAATGACAACCCAGGAGCTTGTGTCAGTTTGTGTCATCCTGCTTGTAATCCAGGCACAGTGCATGTGTTGGTGCTTTTCTTTGTTTCCATCGGCGGCCGTATTTGGGGTCATCTCAGTCTCCATCTAATCTCTCCTTGGCTTCTGCCTGCTCTTCGCTGCTGAAGAAACTGGGACTTCGATACTAACAAGATAGCTGGGTGCTCGGCAAAGAGAGCCACGGAGGAAAAGGGCGTTTCGTCTTTAGGGATGGGAACAGCTCAACGCCATAGGGGAGTGCTGCAGCCTACGGCCACGGGGAGCGCGCGCTGCTGGGAGAGCCGACGCGGGACCTGCGCCGCCACGCTCAAGGCCTCCCAATGACCCTTTGCCCTGCAGGGAATTTCTCTCTGAGGGAGAGCTTTGCAAAAACCGAGCGCTCCTTTAATCACCAAATTACAATCTTCATCCATTTCCCGTCGAAATCAAAGGCGTAACTCGCACCGGTTTCTGTAGCGCTGGAGGGAGGCCTGAAGAAGTCAACATGTTTGGGGGTTGTCCCACTTTGAAACTCCGGTAACAAATACATGGGAACTGCAGAGGAGCAAGCACCCAGAACTGTGTTTGCAAGGACTAATATTTGACACTGGGAACATAAATACTTTTAAAAATGTTTAACACAAATGATTGTTGCCATAAAGCTGGAATGGCGCAAGGGCTTCATGCATCTTAGAAATGTTTTGACATAACAGCCTAAACTAGGATTTAATAAAATTCTTGTGCTCTAAAAAGTACTCATAATTTTTGCTTAATTTCTACATGTTTTCTCCTCCTTTAATTGTAGTTCAACAAAGCAGAGGGACTAATCTCAGATAAAAGTAGAAACACCAAGATTAAAGTGCACTTCTGTTTATTTTTAAGGGCAGTGGGTTAATATGAGCACTCTATTGTTGATGTCAGCATCACAAGCCAAAGATAAACACCACTTTTCTGCGCTTACATCACATTTTCAGAGCATTATTCTTCATTAATGAGTGTTTTCTTCTGCAAAGGAAAAGAAAGACTTTGTCACAAGCTTATTGGCTACCAATCGTAACCATTTTGTGGCTGTTCTGTAAAATACTTGCTGCTTTTTATCATGATCTTTGCATTTATTTCGGCATGGTTTTTATTTTCATTTCCTTAAGGTCTGACTCTTTTTTTACAATGGAGTTATGCCTTTTTTTTAACAAAAGAATTTTATTCTTTAAGTGCATGTATTTTCTCTTATCGTACCTTTGTTATCATTACCTCAAGTAAGATAACAGAAACTTGATGCTCTTGCCTATCGTAAAGGTTCCAAATGTCCTATGGGGAAGAGTTGATAATGTATATTTACAGGATTGTTCCCTATTTCCTTTCTCTTGCTCAATTTATTGCTGGAGACTTTAGCTGTTTTAGGAGTAAAGTCCATGTAGGAATTTGCTTTAGAAAGACTGGGAGATAATATCTACCTAGGTAGTTACAAAGACATTAATCGTTGCAATCTTTCTTCTTGTCCATCTTTTAGAGTGTCCCTTTAAGAAATCTATCACCTATATCCAGGGACTTGGGTCCTCCCATAAAAAATTTCACCGTGTGACCAGTGAATAGCGTGATTTTTTCCAAAAGAGATGGAGGGGTTTCAAAGCCATGGAGAGGCATCTTTGTTCTTCATTTGAAAGGCTTTTCTGCAGACCACCAAGAGGCACATCCTACAGCTGCCGGCAGTGACGTGCTTCTGATGCTCGTACGTAGAAAGCCATGCAACATAAAGCTCTGCCATGTGAAATAACATGGGCAGCTTGTAATTTAAAATCATTTCTTGCTGTCGTCTTCTTTTGACTTGTGCCTCTTGCAGGACAGTCTCTGAAATGTGTCTGCTCTTGCTTACCTATGTCGAAATCATATCTCCTGCATCTTACTCATCCGCGGGGGTACATGCAGGTCGTAGCAAATACCCTTCCTCTTTTGCTCCTGTTGAGCTTTGGATGAGGAGAAGTCGGAATGAAAGTTTAGTTTTTCCATGCTTAGGAAGTAAATTTAGGTAACATAACTTATTGAGGCCAAAATCTCACTGGACAGCCCTAAACTAATTCTCAGCTACTATTTTCCTATGGGGAAATTTAGAAATATTTTGATATTTTTTCCAGTTTGGAACAAAACAAATTTCAGAAATCTTGAAACCCTTTTGAAACATTTTCCTTTCTTCACGTGGCTCAGACTCACAGAAGAACCTACTCAAAAGAGCTACAGTGGTTCATAAAGAGACTAGAAACAAGATGATGTGGTTTGAAGGACCAACTGCATTTTACCAATGCTGCTTGCATACCACGTTATAGTGACTGTTGTTCAATAAATAATTTCATCGACTAATTTTGAACAATTAGAAAAACTCACCATGCAATCACAAGAAGAAAAAAGACAAGTTATTAGAAGAGATTATTTATTGTGGAATAATTGCTGTCATTTAAGTATCATCTAGTATATTCTTCCTGGCACAAATATGGTCACGGTGGAAGACGCTGAAGACAGCTGACTGCTGTACTGTGACTCTTAAGTGAGAGGGTGTCCCACTCAAGCAACCAATAGTGAATGGTTCCAGGTCAGTGGGATAAGAGGTACTAATAATACCAACATATAATCCTAAGAGAATTCCTTCTGACTGCATTTGAAGTACTTAGCCACACATGTTATATTTTTGCGACCACCACATAGGAAATAAAATCATTAGAAATCAGCTCACCAGAATTAAGCGTGCTAAACTAGGCGTTGTTATTGAGTCTGGTTTATATACTCATGTAACCATCTTTATACATGCAAATCCTATATTTGCATGCATATAAATGGCTTGCAGATTAGGACACAAAAGGAGACTATTGTGATCATCTCGTCCGGCCTTCATCCGGAAATGTTTGTTTGCATCGAGTATTTGTACTCGTCGGTCTAGTTGTACGTCCATCTCTCCAGCCATCCCTCAGTTGTTCAATTTTCTGAGCAAAAGTTCACGTTTCCTCAAATTTTTCTATCCACCCACTTAACTTTGAACATCTCCCTCTTCCTGGGAAAAACTGATCTGAATTCTTTGATCTTCCAAATTCTTCTTGGAGGACGGCAGTCATCCAACTTGATCTGTGCGTGTCTGCATTTGCATGAGAATGACTTTCCTTCTTCCTGCATATGTTTGGGAAGGAAAGCAGTGGAATGACACAGTTCTCAGTAATGTTCTCCTATTGCACAGATCTGTGGTAACAAAGGTTCAAAATGTATTTGACCGTAATTTCTACAAGCTGTTATCTGAAACACCCTCAAGATTTCTTGCGTCAGAAGCAGGAGAACTTGCCGCCCCGCCTAACTTATACTGTTAGTCTGTACCGGTTTGTCTGTTTTCGTTTGCGTCTGTCATGAAAGCGCATCTTAGAATCTCACTCTTCATTCAAGGCCAACTAATGGGGTAATTTGTAAATCATCTCTCACTGTTGAGCCCTTAAGGCCGCACTTGTCTCTCTTTTTAAAATGTTATTAATCATTTCATCATATGTCCTTCAGTGGTGAGGACTGAAGCGTCACGCTGTAAGAGCCCTTATGTGCCATTGCATCCGAGTTACGGCTGTCACAGGTTACACGTCCAATAGTCCTAGTCATACCTTCATCAAGCTCTCACGTAAAACAAATTAGTTAATTAGCTGCCAGTCTGCCTGGTGGAAGGTTGTTCCAGAACCATGCTCTTCTGGTAGTATAGAATCTGGCTTCTGCGCTCCCAACCGGAATGATGACCTGCCCTGGGTGTACATACAGGCACTATTGTACCAAATGCCAGCTTCAACTGAAACATTGCCCCACCTTTTCTGTAGTTGTACCTGTTCTCCATTATCATATCGCTGGGCCGTGCAAGAAGTGAGCGCTTTTTGCCTCTTCTCCAAAATCCTCCTCTCTTTGATCTCTGGGCTATCGCCTGCTCTCCATCTGACCCAGTCGGCAGAGAGGTCCAAAGAGAAGAGTTATTTTTTAGCGTCGTCAACAGCAACGCACGTTAGAAGAATGTTTACGGCTTTGCTGAGGTAAGAGAAGGATGTCTCGGCCTAAAACAGGTTGGGACGCTACGCATCAAAAGAAATTGAAGGGAGTTTTTCTTGCTTCCTTTACGCTTATTCAGAAATCTGATACTGTAGGTGTAAGTTCTAGACTAATCAGATTACAGTATAATTCAATTGAGTAGCTCATCTTCAGCACCAATCTCACATTTATAAAGAGCAAAGCTTAAACTTGAGCAAAGTCATATTGCTTTTCTCTGGCATAATTTGCAATTATTCAAATAGCAATGCTACAGATAATGAATTCCAAGTTAATCAAATTGTTGTACCAATGAGCTCGGTAGTTCATCTTCAATTTCAAGTTCATAAGATCATTTATGGTCAGCTGCTTAAAAAAGAAAGCCTTATCTTCATCAAAATTGTAGTCTAGTTAGTTTTTGTGATTTGTGTCAAGATGAGGTTTAGAGGAGAGAAACCCACAGAAATTAAACATGAATGATAAAATTCACGCTCAGTGGAGAAACAGACCCCTGTCTAAAGGAGCCTGCGTGCTTTCTGATGCCTTTAAGAAAAAGATGAAACTTTTTGCTTTAGTGAAACATAATTTTACTGTTACTCTTTCCAGACTTAATGAATTAAACCGTTGTTTCACCAACAGGTAAAAAAGATAATATGATCGTACATGCTTTGAATTTTTGTGAGAACGCGTAAAGCGTGATACGATATCATCTGCTTAACTGGAAGGGGGGGGAAAGTCATCACAAAGATACCTTTAAATGTTTGTGCAAAATTATAGACAATCTTCGCAGAAGCTCGGAACATTTTCTTTTCAGCTACAGTGCAGAAGCCTGCTAAGTATCGATGAGAGCTTTCCGCTCATGTTCCTGTTCGTGACCTTTCCTCTAGGTACTTTGAATTTAAATACCTGTATCCCACCAGGGTGGCTTACATGCTTTGAAGGATTTTCAGTGAAGCCCTCACAGTGAAATATTTCTAGCCAGTAGAAAATTTGTTATCAAACATTATGTAGGAGACCAAAATCAGGTTAATCAACAGATTTGATCCAAGTAGCTTGAAATCTAAAAGACAGTATAGGCTGATGAAGATCCAGAACTTGGTCTTCTCCGCAGTGCCAATGTGAAGGACAGGATCCAGTCACCCACTTCAGTTAAATTTTCCTCTGCTTTGACGGACACAGGATGGCCCCCAGTGTCATTGGTGTCCACAGCCAACAGCAGCGTTTGTAAGGTGCGTACACACTCGGGGAAAGTCCTGGGTGCCACGCCAGGAACGCAGACGGGCGGGCTGGAACAGAAAAGGTTGTTTTTTGCAATCGGGTTTTCTAATGCCTGAACAAGAGCTCGTACCCGCCACATCAGATCCTTCACTGGGGTGGGGAAGGGGGGGTAGAAAATTGACCTGGGTGATGGATCTATGGCCTGCTGGTGTGTACGCTCATGTGCTGGAACCATCTGAGTGTTAACACATGGTCTCCCTATCAAAGGTCTGTATATGAAACTCAGCTGCTGGAGTGACAGAAGATTTTGTGTTGTTAGCGCACACTTCATTAAAATACCAGCTGAAATCCAAGTCTGAAATCCCACAGTTTGTGTTAGTTGATAAAACTCAATTGCCTCTAATTACTGTTAGTATGGCTTTAAAATAATATTTTGTTGCAGTAAAGGTCCCCTTGTGATGAGGAATAGCTGGTATTCATAACTGGAAATTTGGGAAAGAGTGTAAATGCGTGGCGGGGTGGGGAATATGATTAAGACTGCTTTTACCACTGTCCTTTACACCTTCCAGCAACAGCGCTGTAAAAAACCAAATCAGGGATGCAATACTGAACAAGGGAAAGATTACATATTTTTGCTTCCAATAGTTAAATGAACTTGCTATGAAATGAAGCAAACAATTGCAAGTCCTCTTTGAATCCAAGAGGCAGTTTCACGATCTGGAGAGGAGAACCTGTCACTGCTTTGTATCATTTGAGTAGACCTTCATCCTGCAAAATACTTGTGCGAAGATGAGACTTTTTCTCACTTTAATCCCCAGGTCTCACTCCTGTGCTTAGCGTTCAGCTCCTGCTCAAGAGTTTTGCAGGAGCAGGACCTTGCTAGCTGGATTGAACCATCTGCTGTTGGCCGCTACTGTAGGTGCTTCCTTCGCCTGCGTGCAGGTATGTTCCCAGTTAAAATGAGCTCACTGCCTCCAAGCAGAGTCGTGGTGGAGACAGGCACAGTTGGGGGGAGTTTCAGAGCAACCTTGTGCCTGGGATTGACCTTCATACAGGGGTGAAAACCTTGTTGCCTGTAGGTTTTTAGAGGAGGAGATAAGCATGTTGACTCTCCTATGCAGAATATACAGTCTTGGTTTTATTCTAAGGCAGAGAGAAGAAATATGATCAGGTTCCTCAAATTTGTATTTCTAAGCTACACAGTAGTGTTGTTACAAACATTCATATAAGGTGTTCGCAAAAAAACACATCAATGCATTTGTATATTGCTTTAGCTACAGGCTTCCATTCATGACAAACCATTTTAAAAACATCATTGGATACCTTATGAAAGTTTAATTAGGCTTTTTATTGACACAGTAGGAAATCTTTTCAGAAGATTTTGTTTTAAATCAAAACCCTTTGGAGTTCTTGCTGAGAAGTGCAAGTGACCCCACAGTCCTAGCTGATCTCCACTAATCGTGGAGGCAATTGCAGAGAAAAATGGAAAAATCAGTGATGGACAAAAATCTCTTTGAACAGGAGGCAAAGAAACAGTCGGCGAGTGCGTAGGCATTCATCATTTCATTTTTATTCTGTTGATTCTGGTTGGAGCTTTAGACTTGAGCAGGGCCAAGATTGCATGCCGGAGCATGAAAATGCCAGCAACCAGAATTATTCACTCCTAAATAATGGCCCTATTATGGAGCCTGCTGGATTCAGGAAGGGTGCTGAAGTGCCTTTTGCCTTTCCGTACCTGCACCCAGGGCACTTTCTCCTTGGCCGCGATGCCTGGGGAAGGTGATGAGCCTGAGGATAGGTCCCATAAAATACATCAGGCTGAGCAGGCACTCAACGTGCTAACCGGGAGGAGACGCCGAGGTGCGTGATGCCTTTACGCCCCTCGCTTTTCTCAGGGCGACTCTGAGCTGGAAAAGACTGTTTCTTCTTCTTCTTGATTCACTAGCGCTCCATTCAAATGACACGATCAGTGGGGGTTTGGCTTCCTCCACGCCCTCCCCCCACCAAACGCAAGGAGAAGTCTTTTTGCTGTTTGCAAAACCAGTAGAAGTTTGCTTTTTGCTTGTAGGTCAGCCACAGGAACCTCAGGCTGGTGTATGTTTTTGTCTGATTTAATACAGAGACCCGAATCAAGGGAATTAATGAGAACGGAAAGTGCTCTGCGTCAGATACACGGGACATTCTAAATAATCTCAGGTGCTCGTGAGTTTGTTAGAAACGGCTCCCAGGCCTTTGGGGTTTTTGTGATTCTGTTGAACTGGAAGCATTCCAGGCGTGGACTTTGTTGCAGTATTTGAACGTTTCCCCCTGCTGAACCCAGACGTGCACAGCAACAAAAAAATAAAAGGAACTTTTCACACCTCAAAATAGATTTAATTTGGGTTCAGTCAGAGTTTGGGGCAAAGGCTTGTGATCTTTCTCGTTTTAATCAAAGAAGTTGGCTCATGCCCTCAAAACTTTCATTGTCAGAGTAAGATCAGCAGAATTCACTTGCAGGTCCATTAAGCAAACAAAACCACGTTCCCTGCTGTCACCTCAGTTCATGCTTTGGCAATTTTTAGAAGCTTTTTTTAAAAATAACTTTCTCTGGCTTCCAGGACCACTATTACTGCAGCCGGAGTGGTTATATGTGTTTATATAAACACGCAACACAACATAGTGAAGTGCGTACATCTATCTTTTACCACCGCAATCCTTACGCTGAAACAACAACAAAAAAAAAGAGATAAAACTGCATTTTGATATCCTTTGAATCGGTACTGAAACCCTTCCAGAATGTGAAAGTTATTCTGGCATCTTGCTGAAGGTTAAACTTTAGCATTCTGGAAGGATTTCAATAGTAATGAAAAGGACAGTAAAGAGAGTAAAGCTATTTCAGAAGCATTCCTGAAGGATAATGCTGGCGTGCTAGAGAGATTTCAACAGTAGGCTAGAGGGCAGCAAAATTATTTCTGAAGTATTCCTGAAGGAGAACTTTAATAATCTAGTAGTATTTAAAATAGTTCTGCTGTGGTGGTAAAAATATATGGCAAATGTCCCTGACAGGTAATTTCATTCTTTGAAATAACAAGGCAAAGCCTCAAAAGTACAAAGCCTGCTGCTCCGAAACTACGTCCGTAAGAAACGGAGAGGCGAAGCAGCCGCTCGGGAGGCTGGTAAGCATCCCTGACAGAAGTCACCGGGGTTGAAAGGTGACATTCAGCCCTCTGCAGAGGTCTTTGTGCGAGACCTGTGCACACCGCCGGTCCGGAGAGGGCTGACACGGGACTGTGGGGCAAACCCAGGAGCCGAGCTGTCCCCTTCGTGCAGGGCTACGTTGAGTCCCGTCGGGGACCCAGACCTGCATCATCCCTGGCAGGTTCCTTTTGCCCCCCTACATCTCTCTCCTGCGAAAGCGGACGCGTAGCGCGGGGTCATCTCCGCTGGCTCCCTTTGGGTCAGCGAACTTTAGGCTCAGGCGTCAAGTTCTCGTTTTCATTTCACCTAAGGATCTACGAATCTGGAACCTCCTCAGTCTGGGCGGAAAGCAAGTGGGAAATCGCACCCAGTGGATTTTTCTGAAGGTCTGGATGCTACCTACTTTTGACTCAGCTGGGAATACCACAAGAGCGAGCTTTCTTATACTGTCTCACTCTTTAGTCCAGCTGACTCGGAGAAACACACAGGCATGTGCAAATTAAATACAGACATAATTTAGCAGACCAAATATGCAACCCAGCATTAAATTTGTTTGGGTTGGAACAAATTTTGGCTAGTAGTTCTAGCTCCTTCTTATATATCGTATCCTAACTGGTATGCTGCGTTAAGCTACGTTACACATTAGAGGTAACCATGACCCCGTCAATGAGGAGCAATTAACTTGTGCCCCCATCTTTGCCACCATTCCTCTTGTTCTTTATTGAGAGAAATAAAGGCAAAAGGCATTTTATGCCCTGTCTGTACAAGGAACGGTCTCATCCATAAGCAAGGGGTGATTTGCGACAGGAAGACTATCTTTATTTTTTATCCTTTCCTAAGAACAACAGACGCATTTGGAAAAACAATGACAAATTTCAGTCATACTTGGAAAAGATACTACATTTTGCCACCTTCACCTCATTTATATGCTTGGACCACCGTGGCGACAACGGTACTGCTGCTTAGCCTTTAGCACATGCTGCTGTTTACCAGAGATGACCAAGCTCATGTAGTCTGTCTGCTTTTTGCAGATTATACTGAACTCCTTCATTTGAAAAAGCCTTCCCAACATAAAAATGACAGGACGCTGTAGCTACGTTTTTGCCTTAAGCACATCCGTGTGGCTGTGTATAGAAACCAAGAATTAAATTAATACAAGCTTCTCAAAATACAGTCCCATTAACTTATTGAGAGCAAAATTATGATTTTGCAAATGGATATTTGGTAAAGATCTGGGTGCTTTTGCAGCCGGCATTGATTTTGCAGAAAGCGTGTTCAGAGAGTCTGGAGCAGAGGGTGCCAGGAAAGGTAGAAAGTATCCCAAGGGAAACCTCAGACACGCTCTCCACAAATGTTTAAATGGGATACTGTCAAGCCTAGCTTTCACCAAGCTTCTGAGAAACTCTGTAGAGACCAGGGGTTGTTCACAGGCACTGCACGGTGAATCATTCTGACGGATGAATACTCTCCAAGAAAATCACAATCTGTTTGAGAATTGGAGGGTGGGGGCAGGAAATGGAGAAATCTGCCTCATTTGTCCAACACAAAATACTCTTCCAGATCTTGCAGTAACAGCTATCGAATGTGGAGGCACTGCCTACGTAAAACGGGTGGGTTTGCTGGCGTTGCCCAGAAATGCTCCCCAGGTCATCCTCGTCTTAAAGACAAGGTCCTGAAACTTCCAGGTTCCCGGTTGTGTTTTACTGCTCTGTCAGCTGATCTGAACTGTGCCGTATCGTTCTTCAAAGGCGTAGTGTTTTACATCGCTACTGGTGGCTATGGGAGCCTTTTTTTTTTTTTTCTTATAAGAATTATTCCTGTGTCCACTGGAGTCTCTAAGTCTCTTCCAGCGGCTTTTCACACTTACGAAGTAGGTGTTCAGGGGTTCCAACAGAGTCATCATTTGCATAGTCTGACGAGGAGACATTAGATTTATCAGCGTTTTCTTTAAATGGATGTCCTTCAAGGACAGCCCCAGAAAGCAGAGGTCAATGCAGTAAAGGTAGCGACATTAATCATCTTCACCATTTGAAATAAGGAAGAATAAATAAATAAACAGCTTAGCATCATGATCGTGTATCAGGGGGTTACTTCAGGTCGCATGCACATTAAACGTAATCCCAAGGATGTCAGGACCAATGTTACGAATGTTTTTGTTAACGCAGCTTCATGAACGGTGAGGTAGAGCTTTGCATTAGGCTATGTAATAATGTTATCAATAATAACAGGGTGTATATTGTGGCAGCGCAATGAGTTTGTCCTGTGCGCGAACCTTTCTGTAACTACAAGTGTTAGGGCTTTCGTGCTTTGGTTTGGAGCGAGCGACGGGGAATGCTGACACGGCGACGTCCATGGGTTGTCTCTCGTCCTGCGGGCCGGTCCGCGAGCAGTTCATACCCAGTGAAAGAAGTACTGGCATCAATACAAGAAGGAATATCATTTGGGGGGCGTGCTGAGGGGTATACAAAGTTAACTAAATACTAGAGAAGGAAAAGCTACCTCCCACTAAGGAGGATGAGGTGGTGGGACACGGGGCCGAGGAAGAGGGAGGAGACTGCACGATGAGCCGGTGATGCCTGCGGTAAAGGAACTGGCATCCCAAGAAGCAACTAGATTATCAGGGCCGTGCTCCCCACATCATTCTACTATTTTTAAATCTGAGCCTTCTGCACTTGGGTTAGCCAGGGTGCTGTTGTTTTGCGGGTGCGGAAAACGCATATGCGGTTCTGGCAAAGAGCCTTCTGTACGTTGAGATTTAGCAATTGCAGTAGTTGGGATTTGGAGCTATTGCTTACAGAAAAAGGAATCGACAATAATTTTTCAAAAAGCTGTTCAAGTGCGTAACTTTGCACAGCAGAGTAGCCTCAATTTAATAGGACTGGAAGTGTGGATACACACGTATTGCCTGAGCAGAAGCGTAGGGCAATTTTTTATAGTGACTGAAAATTATTATTTTTTAAATATTCGGGAGAGTGTCAATATCTCTCAAATGAAACAGTACTTTGTAATCATTGAGAAAAGTCTTTTTGATCCTATTAGTCAAAATCCTTCTCAATTTACTCAGTTCACTGAGATTCTATAATGGGAAAGCAGCCTCTAGTAAAAAAATGATGAAAAATATAGAAATTATCTGAAATTCAAAATAAGAGTCCATTTTTGTCCTTACATAGGAAAACAACTTCAAAGTGACAAAATTGCCTATGAAATAATTCCCAATTTTGTCTTTATTCCAATACGTACTGAGAAAAAATATTAACTGCTTCTCAATGGCTATTTTATGTATTTATCAGTATGAAAGCATCCTGAAGGCTTTCTGGTACAGTTTGTTACTAACATCTCTTTGTTGTTTTCAACATCTCTTTAAATAGTCAGAATTTTAAAAAGCAATTTAACTTTATAAAAGGCTAATTTGATTTATTGGGGTTATTTTTATTTATTAACCAATTTGCTTCTGGGTTGATTTTCTTAAGTGCTAAGCTTCATAATGGAAATGCTGACACAACTTTAAGTATAGGAGCAAATGCTATTCTAATAATTCAGCTGAATAAATACTAGCCAGCATTTAGTTATTTTCCCAGGAACTGGATAAACAGCCACTTCCTTTATAGTGTCTCTTTGTAAAGTAAAAGTTCCACAGCCTGCTAATCATCACTATGAAATTTTCTATTAAAAAATCTCCAACCTTTCTTTTGTTTATTCTGCAAGATCTTTGTGGTTCCATATTAGTCATGTTAAAAAAAAAAACACGAAAAAATCAAAACAAATACACTGACTTGGCAACGAACCGTATTTTGACCTATTTCAAAAAGCACCGTTTTTGAACGCTGTGGCTTTTATAGATGAGAACAAGAGAAGGAGCTCAGCTGAATAATTCAGATGCGGATCCACATTTCAAACGTTCAGGACTATTCTGGTACGGAGATTTCATTTGGACCGTTGTTTTGGAATTTGGCGTCAAGCTGACAATGAGTTTGCATTACAGCGGCCGCTCACCTGTGGTGTGTAGGAAGGCTGCACTTGGGCATCCCCCAAAATATCACCCCACGTTGGCAAGGTGATCTGTTGTTTCAAGCTTGTCGTGGTCTCAGAACTGATGTGGCTTTGGTTTGTAAACCGAATGGGTGGACTAAATTAATGTGGCACTCGGATTAAATTAATACGGCACCATCTGGTTTAATGAACTAAAATTCTTCACGAGGGGTGATAGATAACCTGCTCCTAGCGTGATGTGGGGTAACAGTCTGTCCGTGCGAGTTTATCTGATATATCAAACTATGGCGGTGGTGTAGTTATTGCGTTACGCCAAGACAGGGCGGGTTCGTAGGAATGGTTTTACTCTACAAGTCCCCATTTTAAGCGAAACTTAAAAAGTAATTTTGCACTGAAAAGCCAGGAACAGTTTGAGTTTGGGGTTTGGTTTGGTTTTTTTGGGGAAGGTGGAAGGGAGTTGCTACCCCCGAAAGTTCTGCTGGTGAAAGAGGAGTTTCTGATGGAAAGCTTCAACTCTGAATTTTTTAGGAGAGGTGATGGCTGTTCCCAAGAGAAGCACCAGCACTCCTGGATAGAGCCTTACCCACAGATTACTGACAGGTGCTTTTAACTCAGTTTTGTCTGGAAATAGAGAGAATGGTCGAGAAAAAGAGGTTAATCTTAATAAACTTCACTGACGCAAAGCTTAAGCCTCAAACACCACAATTTGCCCAAGCTCCGTTAATGCCCCGGCAGCAGCTGAGAGAGGCGGGCGCCGCGCGGAGCCAATCCTGGAGCAAAACTGTAGCGGAAAAGCAGGCACGAGGCCGGGTCCCTTGCCTATGGGAATATCCGTCAGGCTGCGCCGTGTGCCACCGCTCACAAAAGTTGAATTATTCAGATCACACAGCCCCTGTTTTGCATGCCGAGCCTTCCCTGTTTCCATTTCGCTAATAGCTACCCCACTGGGTGGATGGCGTGACGGCTCCTGAGTTTATACATCCTTAAACTGTACTAATTACTGGCTTTTAAGTGACTAAGAGTTTTTATGGCGTCTTCATTAGGGTAATAGTAAGTGGGTGGATACGCACGTCAATCAAGTGTAATAGTAGATGAATTGCACGTGGTATTTCAGTTAATTTGCCCTGTTAATTTCCTTGTGATATTTGCAGCTGTTGAAAAAGACATCCTCCTTTGCGGGAATGGAACGCGACATCAGACACCCGTGTTCTCGTTGCTTCCGTAGCTAAGGCACCGATATTTTGAAATCAAAAATCGTGTAGGCTTTGAGCTCGCAAGTTGGGGCCTCTTAACGCGTGTCAAGGAGATAAACCTCAGAGGAGGCCGCGCTACAAAGGAGCGGTTCCTGACCGACTTTGTCTGATCTGATCCCGTTGTGGGGGGCTAAGAGGTTAAGCAGCAGTTTCAGCTTCTTTCTGATGAGTTTTGATCTGATTAGGTAGGCTCTGAGTTGGAATAAGGGAAAATCATGCAAAGCGGTCAAGTCCTGTTTTGGTGTGCTTCCAGGAGCTTTTTAAAGCGGATGTAATGACGGGTTTGGAAACTGAAAATAATGGGAGAAAAAAATGTAAACAGCTGAAAATGGGGCAAAAGATCTGCCGCCCTCACCAGCTGTGTACGTATTTTCCTGCCTTCCTCTCCTGATGACAAGTCTGAGAAGTAAGAAAGAGGGGCAGCCCTTGGGAAAGGCTAGGGTGGGCTGGCCAGGGCTCCGACGGCCTCCTGCGCAAAGAGGTTGTGAAAGCCCTGGAGCAAGAGGAGAAGAGGAGGAATGATCTCTGGGAATGGACACGGACCCAAGATAAAAATAGTGAACTGAAAGAATTTATTTATTCAGCTGAGCAATGGTGACGGTAGTTGAGGAGGGGAAGGCTGCGTTCTGCGGAGCGGCCCGTGTCACGTAAGGAGCATTGCCCAGGTGACGGAGCGAAGGCTTTGGGAAGCATTTACTCAGCTTGGAGGTTTTGTTTGATTTGACGTGTGTATTTTATTGCCATGGATATTCATGCAAGCACTTTTTTAAAACAAGAGTGGAAAAAGTATGAACTTACAAACTTGCTGAAGCCAGCAGGACTATTGCTGTCTAAAAGCAGTAACAAAAAGCACAACCGTGAAAGATGGAATAGAAACTTCCAGGTTGTCCCAGCCTGTGCGTCAAAACGTGCGAGTTTATTGTACAGAAAACATCAACATTTGTCACACGCTGTAAAATAAGGGAGTTTCGGCCAGTAAAGTTGCACTGAGCTTTGTCCGCCTTTCTGCAGTTCGGCGCTGCGCCGTACCCCTGCGTCTGCCCTCCTTCCAGGCAGGGTGCACCTCTGCTTGCCTGGGGAGAGGCAGGCTGGCGAACGCCCAGCCCCGGCCCCTCTAACAGCAAACCTTCAGACGCCTCAAACTGACGGGGTCAAGAGTGAGTAGTAAGTCCTACTAGCAAAGAGAAATTTATTTTTTTAAATTTTTTTTTTTAATGGCACGTGTGTTACTGAGGCTTGCTGTCATAGTCACGTCAATTGTGGGCATGGTTTGTACTTCTAACAGACCTGGTTATGTCAGCAAGATAAGTAAATAGAGCACAAAGCTAATTAATTATGATCCTTCTCAGCTTTCCCATGATGTGAAGATCATAGGAGGTGTGTTGATAATGCTGAGAGAATCACAGAATCATTGAGGTTGGAAAAGACCTTTAAGATCACCAAGTCCAAGCGTTAACCTAACACGGCCAAGTCCACAACTAACCCATGTCTCTAAGTGCCTCATCCACACGTCTTTTAAATACCTCCAGGGCTGGTGACTCCACCACCTCCCTGGGCAGCCGGGTCGAATGCCTGACAATCCTTTCAGAACTATAAGAGCAGCATCTTACCATTCCTGTCAGTGTTTTATCACAATGTCAGTAACGTTATATACTCCATTTTTATGAACTGTGTTTTAAAGTTATATTTCTCCCAGGAATGTGTCATTTTGATTACTCTTGACAAGAAATTTTACAATGCAACCCGATAAGCCTCTTCTGATTAAAATGGAAAATTTGGTTATGAAAACTTTCAACATATTGGGCTTTGGTTTTCCCCTTTTGCCTCCCTTTTTAACACTGCATGCAGTGGCATGGAAAAAGGCTTCTCCATGCAACATTTTCCTTTTGATAATTTAACCCATAACATATATAATTTTCATAACTGCTTCAACTTCCAAAAGTTGACCACAGAAGAATTACAATTTATTTTCTTTTTTTTTTGTCCACACTAACTCTTTAGATGTCAAGATAGTTTCGACAAACAAAAAGAATTTGAGAGAGGGAGGAAAAAAGAGAAATAAAAATTGGGTGTGCACGAGGGGGAAGAGACCCAGGGCGGCCTTTATCCTTTCAAGTCAGCAGAAGCAAATGTTCAGGAATAATTTACAGACACTAAAAAGAAAATTTAAAAAAAAAAAAGAAGTGAAGACCCCTGGAACAGAAGCAACTGCGGAATTTTAAAATTATTGAGACAGTTGGGTATCCACTTTCTAGAAGGATATGTTGTGGTCACATCATGTAAATATTCATCCTTAGCTTTCTAGGGCATGGACATTTCTTGAAGGTATCAAGAGATGTTTGCTGGAAGTGGGAGGTGCAAGAAATTTCCGCAAACCCATGGACAGGGTTGGCCCATCAAAGTTATTAAGCTAAAATCCTTTCATCTGAGAATCCAGAAGCAGCGCCCAGCTATTTTTGAGCAGGAGGACAGCATATGGCTCTAAAACTACAGGCCAGGGAGCCAAATGACCTAGATCCTGTCATTGACTTGGAGCAGAGACGTGAGCCGTGCTCCCCGTGCCTCGGAGACTGCAACGGCCCCGGTACGCAGCGGTGCAGAGAGATGCTGCCCGGCAGGTTGCGAGACAAAGGGAAGCGCCGTCTTTCTGCTCCGCAAATGAGACGGGGAAATTTAGGTAGGCCAAAGGTAATTTTCCAAATAATTTTTTTGAGGTGAAAAGCTACTGTCCTCATTTTTTATTTAAAACCAATCTCTTTAAAGCAGAGGGGAGAAAACCCACCGTGTAAGCGTGATTCCATTCCAGCTTTATATCGCAGTCTCCTCTGCGCTCTGGTTTCTGCTTTGATATTATAATGGTGTTATTTCTTGGAACATGGGGCTACTATGGGACTCATTAGTCATAAACTTTACCCTTGGAAAATGTAAAAGTCAACATCAACCGTCACTAATAATGTATTTCACCTACTGTTATTGTAAGTATGTGAACACAGCCAGAATCTGCTCAGTGCCTGCTCATGTTGTCCTTTGGAAATATCCTTTTGCAGAGACTCTTCCTCTGCTAAGCGCAGGGTCCGTTGAACATATTTATTTCACATTTTCAAATATTTTTCTACTCATAAAACGAAGCAATTGATCTAGGGAATTGCTGTAAGGTTTTTTTCCTTAGGAGGAAATAAAATTTGGGTGTGGATCTGAGGGGAGATACCCGCTCCACATTTCATCTCGGCCCACCCCACCGGTCCTTCTTGTCAGTTTTAAAAAATCCTTGTGTTTCGAAGTGCAGGATCTGTTAAATGGCGCGTATTCTTTTCAGACATTTGTATATTTAACAGATTAGCTGGAAAATAGCCTCAACCCCATATCAGTGCCCTTTGTGATGCGTAGCTCGTCAGCTTCTTTGGAAAACTCAGCTTTCCCATCATCACGAAGGTTGTCTGATTCAACTGGAGATGACGCCTTCCCTTCTTCCCCACCCGTAAGCCAGCGCATTAAAACCAATTACAGCATTACACGGAATGACCAGGTGCAGCAGCACTGAGAGCCCTTGTGCTTGTGTATGGGTGACATATTGACTTGCAAAGAGATTTAAGGGAAAAATAAAAGAATACTGTGTTATACCTCTGAGTTTACCCAGAAGTAGACTCTGACAGGAACAAAAAAAAAAAAAATCCCAACCTTCTCCAACCCTGTTAGCAGAAGTACTCAAAACGTGGATTAGCACTGCCCGCAGGGTTGGCCATGCTTCTAATCCCGTGTGTGACGAAGCAGCTGGCATCTGCTCCTGATAAGGAGCAAAGGCAGAAGTCTAGATCTGGTCACCATTAAGGTGGCTGTGGGAAGAGAAGATGACAAAATCCAGGGATCTTGGTGTCAGGTCGCTCATGCTCACCTTACATTTTCTTTTAGCTAGTGCAGTAACCGCTGTGGCTAGGGTCGGCCAAGCATTTTCACCGTGTTGTTGGTGTAATTAAGTAACACAAAAGCCATCAGCCAATGACTTTCCGTGCTTAATCAAATGAATATGAAAATATTCTATAGCTCCTACATGCTGCATCGCGTCAAGAGAGAAATACATCTTTCAATCACTCGGCCCTTTGTTACCGGTCGTTTAACTTTGGGTTTCTACATATAGATATATATTTTTAAATCTTCTAGATTGAAATAGTTGTGGATAGATTGATTGTGAACTGATTTATGATCCGTATTGCACCAGAGAAGTAATTTTATGCATATAACTTCTTTTACAATTACCTCCACAATGATTTCAAAGGATTTCACTGCTTGTGGGAGGCCGTCAATAAGTGGCACTTGCATATTCATCCATTTCAATCTGAGATTTTTAAAGACCTGAGGGAATAGAACAGAGCCACTGGAAATTAATTTTTTCAGCAAGTTTGCTTTTTCATTTTTTTAGGGATAAGCATGCTTCAGTGAAAGCTTTTTTTGAAATGAAAGTATTCCTAAATTCACAAATGCTGAAAGCTAAAGATTTCCACTAAAACGTAGCAATTCTTTTCGGTATCCTTTGTCATTCAGTTGAATGTAAATCTTGCATCTGGGCTTTTGTAGATATTTCTTTTCTATTAAATATGCACTATTCCCAAGTGAATGAAACTACTCAGAAATGAGTTTGTCCTTTGACTAGAAAATCAGCTTTCCCAATTTCTTGGATTATTTATTTAACAGAACTCTGCTTTTAAAATTGCCAGCTTAAAGCTCTCACTCCTGCAGCGACGGAGTATCTGAGGGTTGGTTTCCCACCATCTTCGTTTCTCTCCTTTGGGCTCAAAAGGCCAAATTCTGTGCCCATCTGACAACAAGCGAGCAGAGAAACAAATCTCTCGTTCCTGGGTTAGATGATAACACCCGGTGCCTGCTGCTAGGTTGGCAGATTAGTATCACCGAGCTGCAAGGGAACAAGCAGATTTCCAGCAAGCTGTTGTAGGAAACAAATGACCTGGGAGCATCGCACGAGGGATGTCTATGCCGTGCGGTCACGTGCACTGCTGAGCTCCCCAAAGAGTTTGGTACGTCACCGCGTGGAGGTACTTACTCAGGTCTCGTTAGCAGTGCAATTGCTTTAACGTTCATGGCGGGCAGGCTAACAATCCCTGCCTTTAAGCCAACTGTACTAGCTTCGGCATCACACGCGTTTGGTACACTGCTCCCGGCTCTGCAGTTGCTTTGGGTGGCGGCATATCAGGTACACCGATACGCAGAACATTGCATGACGGCGCCTTAGCCGTGGGCAGCGATAGGAATTGTGCAGCGTGCTGACATTTCACCCGGTCACCGGTGCGTTGGGAACCAGTTGAGGTAAACCACCAGGTTTTTTTGGCTTGTTCAAATTGGTTCTGATGGCTTCTTCCATAGGTACTTCTGTTCCCCACTCGAACACAGCAAATGCTGTCCAGACATTAATTATCCGTGGCATGGTTGGACTTGATAATCTTACAGGTCTTTTCCAACCTTAGTGAGTCTGTGATTTCTTTTAATGCGAGAAGAACGCTGTCTTTGAGAAGCCGTGATATCCACTCCTGTACGCTGACACCAATACCCCAGCCCTTAGGGTTAATCACCAGAAGCGGAGAACGATTTGGGTGGGGAACCTTTGTTCAAATATTGACTGCACATCCCCAGTTTTGCAGTTTCAAGCTATATGTAGACGCTAGAATGAGCTGAAAAAAATATACTTCCAAAATTCCTTTTTAATTTGTAATAAATCCATTTTGGAATTTACTAAGGCCAGTGCCAGATGGCCCGGAGCATGTTCTCATTCATATTTCAAAACAGAAAAACCTTTCTCAGAATCTGCAAGCTACGTCTTTTTCATGGGGATGATTTCTGTTGAGCAAGGAAAACTCAGGTTAATTAGGCCAAATAAGCTGATGCAGTCAGAGGCAGAGATGCAGAGGTTGCAAGACTGAAATCCATCAAGACACCGTGCCGACAGATGCCCTCTTAACTTGTTTGTTATTTGCTAGGGGGGTTGGCCACATAATTATATAGAAATATATTGCTTTTTTGTTACAATAAATGCGCCGATGTAAGAGGTCTTCATTCAGTAGAGTTACAAGGTGTAGCCAAGTAAAACTGCACCTTACGAAGACGACAAGGAAACTACACTAAGGTGATGGGGTTATTGAAAAGTTCCATCTCAGTAGTGTAGACCACTGTAATAATGCCCTCAACTATATGGAAATGAACACTGTAAGTGGTTTTTGGGGAACTAGAAGGGAGGTCCAGAGCAGAGGAGCCCCTGAGGTTCCTTCCCACCTACCCACATGCCTCTAATTCTGTGATTTGAACTCTGAGAGTCAGGGAGAGTTGGACACCAAACTGGGAAGAAGTACTTTAGGAGGTGAAACGGAGCAACGTGCCGTACCGAGAGGCGGGACCTTAGGCTGAGACTTCGACCATCTGAGAGAAAGAAGTGGTGAACACTCTTACGGGCATGTTGAAACTGTGGGTTTAGCTGCGCTCCCCACGGGCGCGGTGGAGATCTAGCTGACGCCGAGCAGATCCCTGGGGTGAGCGGCGTGGAGCAGCCCAGGTGTGACCCCCATGAGCAGGGTCTGCAGGGGACATCTCTGATGAGCTGAGTGCCGGTCTGGTGGTCATCTCTTTCAAGGCAATTAGGCAGGTTAAGGATCCATTTCCAAAATGTTTTTCCAGTACTGGACATGTAAAGTGTTCTCTCCGTTCCTAAAGGATTTTGAAACCTTTTTTTCTTTTCTTTTGTCCTGACATACTCTCTGAACTTTGACTGCATTCAGATAGCCAGTTCTCTTATGAAGTCCCTGAAACAAATAAAATCCTCCAAACTGATTATGGCACCTAGATTTCACCCCCACGTGATCTGTACCCGCAGTTTGTAAGGAGCAGAAAAGTGCAGCTGGAAAGGGGCGGACACGCTCATCTTGCGCACGCTGCCCTTGCCCGCGTGCTGCGGAGCCGGCGTCCACCCCTAACGTGAGCATTTTGAAAAAAAGAGGGAATGCTGTAGCCTTCTCTCTCTGGTTTCAGAATGTTTAACTGCTAACGGAGAGCAAGTATTCACCTGAAGAATAGGCAGATTCCCGTATCTGCAGAGAAAGATTTAAACCTAAACTCTCCAGGTTATTGGGGTCCAGCTGCTTAGGACTTAAGTCACTTCTCCTCCCTGTCCTCACTGCCTGCATCTCCAGGAGCCTTCAGCTCTAGGGACGTCTTCCTCGAACCCTGGGTGTTTTATAACCTCTGAAAGTAAACGGAGAGAGGGAGACAGCTGCAAAGATTTAGAATTGCCTTAAATCTGACCAGCAATTCATCTTTTCCAGTGTTAGCAGCGGCCAGCACCAGATATTTTTAAGGAAGAAGTGAGACTTTCAGCAAGCTCTACAGAGCACCGTTGTACCGCAAATAGGATTTTGCCCCTAATTTTTGTAACTTTTGGGAAAGGGCCACCTGCGTGATTCACAGCTATCATCAGGGGCCGAGTTCAGACTGCAAATTTTTCTAAACGTCGTCTTATACAAGCTGGAGGCAGAAAGAGAAATCTTCTTTGTCCGGGTTGTTTCTGTCATTGTGGGACACAGCGCTGTTGCGTTGTTTCGCTGTCCGCCAGCAGTCTGTCCGTGTCGGTGTCCGTACAGGTAATTCTGGGCTCCACACCCATCCCAGGCTTTTTCAGAAGCGTTTGTCAGGAGGGTTTGGCTGTAGTCAGAGCGAGGATGGATGTCTGCCTCCCACAGCTCTCTGGGCCCTCACTGCCACCCTCGGTCACTCTAAGAGTGCGCCGGTTCCATCGACAAATTCCATCACTGACAACGTGCGTGTCAAACGCAGATCTTCCCCGTTTCTGATTGAGTTATCGATCCATCTTCAGAGACCGTGACCTGGATTTATCCCTATGCGCTGTGCAGGTCTCTGGGCCAGAGAAAATGAAAGTTAATCAGAGAAGGATTGTAGCCAGTTTCAAGAAATAAACGCCATCTAACTCAGGCTTAGCGCAGGGCTGGGTAGTTCTTTGAAAAACACATCTCCCACCATGGTGCTCTTGACCTATATTAAGTGGAGTAGTTCCGTGGGTCCGCCTTCTCTCAAAGCTGAGGCGTATCCAAAATCCAGTACTGCCTCTTTAAAATAAGTCCCAAATTATGTCTTCCATTTCGGCTGTGTCGTTGCTCCTTGCTGCTGTCTGTGGAAGGGAATGAGAAGCAGGAGGGTGCTGAGTTGACGGCATTGGGATGGGACTCGGGAAAGACTCTGGCCACAGGCTGCTTTCATGACCGCAAATAGTCAGCAATTTCTTTGTACCTCTGTTTAGATACCTGTGGACATGTCTCGATGTTTCTACACATCTGGATCTTCCTTTCCACAATGCTCAGCCTTCGCCGTTTGCAAGGGATGTGCCTGCGTGCTGCCAAGCGCAGTGGACACCCAGCCTCCGGGGAATACCGTTGTACCTAGGGAATGGTTGGACTTGATGATCTTACAGGTCTTGTCCAACATTAATGATTCTGTGAATGCTGCTGTTCACAAAGCTACGTGGTAGTATTGTACAGAATAGGAATAACTTCTCTGTCTTGCCCAGTTGTTTAGCAAGCAGTGACTTAGGTTTGTCAGAAAGTAAGAGAACCTGGTTCGTTCTTAGAGTATCTTGATGCGTCTGTGCAGAAGGTACTTTTGGGTCCTAACAGAAATGTCTTTACCTTCTTACATTTAATATTTCGGAGGGATCGTGGCCAGGACACTGGAAATCCCAGATTTTATATTCAGCCTGACCACAGGCTTGCCAAGCAAGGAGGTGGCTTCTTCATGCTGCACCGCTTTCCTGTGTTTCCTTTTCTGCCCTTGTGTTTGATTAGGTGGTGGCTCTTTGGGGCAGCGACAGACGCCGGAGCCCCAGGCACACTCAGCTCTCCCACCTGGCCGGGTGGCCTGGGGCTGGAGCTGCCGCTGCGAAAAATAACAGAAGTAACAAGTGAAGGATGCTCCTCCGCCCCAGGCTCGCTGCTAGACCTCCCTCCCGCAGTCAGGAGTACGGGGACACGCATGGGCTGTGGTGCACACACGTGCGTGCCCACACGCTCGTGTGCGCGTGCTCTCTCTCTCTCCGCGTTTAACGTCTGCTTGGTGCAGATGGAGTTTCTTTTGAAGAAGTGCTCATACCGTGCTCTTGCAATGGGGCAGAAAGGCTCGAACGCGAGAGGGACTGATCTTTGTTTATTTTGCTTCGGCAATTTTGTGGCGAGTGCTGTGGTTGGCATGTAGACTGAGATGTTACAGGGTGGGAGAAGTTTAAACATCATTACAAGTCACTGCTCTCTGTAGCCTGCTCTGTAGCTTATACGAGGGATGGAGACAGCATTTTTCCTGTGGTGTTGGGGAGCACAGAGGATGTCCCGTTTGCTGAAGAGCTGTACAGACCCGAGAGGCAGGGAGTTCTGTTTGGGAGTGGGAAATAGCCTTGGGGGAGCAGGAAGAAGGGAGAAAACTAGACAAGCTGCAGAGCTTCTCAAGCATTAACAAAGTTAATAGGAAATTACTGCCATCTGCAAGAGAGAGATGTTAGGAAAAGGCCACTCAAACTTCATGATCCGGAGTCCATCTATATTCAGTAGACCTGGGGTGGATACACTTTAATTTTGGGAGGAGTGGAAATATTACGGAAAACTTTTCCCTGTTCCTAGTAACATCTTCCCCTATTTGTTTAAGACCATTGGTTTCTGTAACGTGATCTGCCTTCTGAGCTGGGGTAGCAGAGAGCTGTTCAGAGGCACGAACCTCCGTTCTGGCTGCTCTGCTCTCCGTGTTGACGGTTTCTTTTAGTTTTACCATTCACAGCCTTTGATGCCCGTTACAGCACCTTGCAGATGTATCTGCCTCAACCTTGCTGCAGAGAAGACTACTTTTGGTGCCCACAGAGCTTGCAGAGTTATTTCTTGATTTTTTTTTTTAAAACAAATAGGCAGCTTTCGGAAGTGCCATGAGCGCACAAAGAGCAGAGGTGAAAGCATTTATTTGTAATTCAGGTTCAGGGTGCATTGGGAAGGAAGGCAGAAAGGGCACAGTAAAGTAAGGGCTGATAAATTCCAGTACTTTAAAGAAAATGCTTGAGTTTGGTAGTAGTTTGCTAATGTTGGCCTGCTTGGCGTGTACAGTCTTCCAGGCTTGTAAGCCTCTTTCCCAGGAAGTCTGTTATGTTTTGGAAAAAGCAGACAAACTTTCAGGCACAAAAGTTCTTCTTCAGCTTATCCTCAAACCTTTCGTGAGCAAAGGCTTTTTTTTTTCTGTTTTATTTGTTTCCCACAAGTACATCTGTTTGGGTTCCTACAAACCTTGCCTTACGTGTATTCAAGTAAGACAGCGCCATGTCCTAAGATACTCTTCTGACTCCCCTGTTCTTTACTTATGAGGAGAAGATATTCTCTCCCTGCAGATGATTTTGTGTTAAGAATGCGTTATGGTCAACGTTTTTTAAATTCTGGCTATGAAAAATGTGGCTCCTGAAGCACGGAGTTGCAAACACTCGAGTGTTAGATAGTTAGTTCCAATAGCGAATGAGTATCTATCATTGCATTCATGTTTATTTAAAACAACCACAAAATGACATCCAGGTACTAAATAAAGAAGCTGGTTTTCCACTAAGCTGAATTCTTGAGACTCCCGACAACCAACAGTTGTGTAGATTAAATTAAAGTAAATGGGGATGCTTTCCTTTAGAGGCTTGAACCTGCTCGGAGTCTCGCTTTGGTTATTTGTGTAAGAAAATGCTGGCCCAAGGTTTCATTTCTGTTCAGGCTTCTCTGTTTCACAGGGGAAAAATGAAGATAAATTAGACGGGGTCAAAACTCTCTTCTCACATATGCCTGGTAAATCTGAAATAATTTCACACTGCTTTCAGTTCAGCTGAGGTAAATCTGGGCTCACGGCAGTGAAGCTAGCAGGCTGGCTGTATTCGTGCTGCTGCGACAAGGTGCTGAGATACTACGGTGCTGAGTGTTTTGGGTTGGTGGGTTTTTTTTGAGAAACTGAAAACAGTGAGCATGCCCTGTGATTTAAAACGCTGATAGGTTCCAGCGCATCTCTAGAAACAGCGGGCGAGAGAAGCAGTACTTCCAGATGGGAAGCTGCATTGGAAGTGTGGAGTGTCTCTCTGAAAAGAGACACCTGGGTGAGTGAAGATCCCAATAAATAAGCATCCCGGGCTTTGAGCCTTGTGAGTGCTTGTAAGAGAACAGTTGGAAAGCCTTAAGTGAGGGTGTCTTTCTCGTATGCAGCTGACCAAGTGTGTTGCTTACAGTTACCATGTGTCAAGATGTTTCTTGCTCATTAGTTTTACACTGATGGAAAGCAACTTTAAATCACTCTTTAGAGGAATCCACCGTGAGGCACGCCAGCTGTGTGCCAGATGAAGGAGTTGTAAAGTCATGTCGGACAGGCAAGAATATACCAGAGAGAGAGATTTAAAGTCATGAGAAAGATAATTACTTTGCACTCAGAGATTAGCCATAGGAAAGGAAAGGGAAGAATTATACTCTGCATTTGTTAGAAGGTTTCCTGCTATCTCTCCGTCCCACTCACACATGCACACACATGCACACAGCTGAATTTACTGTCACAGCGTCAGGTTAGCCAGGACTGCCAGCATGGGAGAAATCCTTGTGGGAAGATTTCTCAGCAAGCACGGACTCGTTCCTTTCTTTCTCGTTGGATTTGCTTTTACACTACAGACTGCAGAAGAAGTTGCCCCAGACGGGATGGATTTAGATGCTTTGCTTGTTATGAGGGTTTGAAAACATTCCCCCTCTCTCGTGACTATTTCTAAAAGGTAGGACTGGAGCTGAGGCAGCGTGTCTCTGGAGGTGGTGAGGAAGGCGATGGTGGAGGGACCTGCCCAGGCCAGAAGAAAGCATGACTGAGCAACCAAGAACGGACCAGGTCATCCCAACCACATGCTCAGGGCAAGTTCAGTGCGTACACCAACAGCTCTTTGCATTTCTGCACCAGTCTACCTTACCAGCTCTGGCAAGGTAGAGGTACTAAGCCATCCTCCTCTTCAGGGACTCCTTGAAATGTCTCATGGCTATTGTCACAAATGCTGTGGCCCCTTCAGACCAGAGCCTGGCGCTCTCTTCCTTCACAACTGTCTCCTCTTCCTTCCTGGTCCTTCCAGCTTCTCCATACCCTCCCACTTCAGTGCTGTCACCCTTTCTTTCAGACCGAATAATTAGTCATTTAAGGCACTAGCATTGTGCTTGCAGGGGTTTTGGGGCACGTTGGCTGCGTGGGATGTTATGAACTGGTGAGCTGGGGAGGTTCTCTGGCTCCCAGGGCAGAGCTGACGTCCTGCAAGCCCTGGCCCTGCCGAGCACGTCCCCCAGCTTCCACAGCCGGAAATTTTGGAATTGTTCAGATGTTGCCCAGTAAACAGAGAGTCGACTTGGAGGGTTCTCAGCCTAGGTCTCTCGGTCGCTGTTTGTATTACAGTAGTACCTTTGGGCACTGTCTCAGGCGAAAGCCTGGCATGAACGCTGTCAAAAGAGTAAAAAGAAACAAAATCGCTTTTAATGTCCAAAAGATCTCCTATACATACCATCTAATTTTCTCTTAAGTGACACAGGCACCCCAAGTATGTTCACTAGATATAGCAGGAAAATGCTATCAATTAAATGTTTCTGCTTCAAATAATAGGGCATTTTTTTTTCTAATGGAAATCTTTTGAACCCCTTCTAAAAGGCCACCGGCAGATGCCCTGACATTGACACCCTGCTCCCAGAAAGGCAGCAGATGAGATGTAGGGTTTGCATTGCATGTAATCACCCTTAGTGTAATGAAACTCTCCTTTCTGTCATTGATTTGGGTTTGGTTTTTTAAGTCATTCTATCTAAATGGAAGTATCTTTACAGGAAATTTCTTTCTGCCCATTTGTCAGGGCTTTAACCACTGCAGCTGCAAACATCGCCGCTGCCTGCAGATGGGAATTACAGCCCTATGAAGTCTCTATAACACGACCCTATTACCTGCCCCCCTTCCTCCCTTTTATCTAGCTTTGTGCATGGATGGACCTTTTGGAAAGTTATAATTTGGATGTGAAACAATTATCCTAAAACACTTAGCCAGAGCAGAGTGGACACACAAATTTATCTTCTCTCTCTCTCTTTTGGTGGAGAACATCTATCTTCCATGACCTCTTGATTACTGAAGCCTTCAAAATATATTCTTTGGTCTGTGACACTGTGCTCGGTGCAGGGCTGAGCATTAAATATCACCCTCTGTGATTAATTGGAAGTTAATTAAATCTATCACTGAAACAATGAGAAGGCAATGATCTATGTAATCATTGAAATAGTAAATGAAATGATGTAAGGGCCCTCCATTTCACTTATTGACAGTGATGGAGGGGTGCCTAAGCCCTGCTGCTCAGCTGTGTTTTCTGCCTGACCACACAGGCCTGCTCAACAGACACAACCTTTCCAATGAACCAAGTGGCGAAGCAGAGCTAACGGTGGTCTGCTAGACGCTGCTTTTCCTTTTCCTTTGCCGCCTTTAGGTGCTGCTCAAAAGGCCTCTAAGGTCGCTCTGGTGTTTTGGGCGTGCAGTGCACGCGGTGCACCTGAAGTGGCAATCCCAAGGGACTAAGCCATTCAGGATCGTCTTTCAAGCCTTTGCATGGATCATCTTGCTGTTTTCAGCTGGAATGAAAATGTTGCTGCTCTGATTGTTTGGTAAGCAATAACACGACGTGTATTATTTTATGTTTTAAAAGTACTTCTTACGTGAATCTAGAGGTTTTCCGTAGCTCTGAAAGTGATGGTGTTCATCCCATCCTGGCAAGAGATGTTGAGCACATGATGATTTTCTTGTTTCTCACTGATTGTTGAAATAGTCTAAGCAGCGAAGAATCATAGAATACGTGAAAGTACAGCTGGAAAGGATGCCATGTGTCGTAGCCAGTACCCGACCAATTTCTCTAGGTGTATTTTGGGGGAGAATAAAGATATTATTTGCTTTCCTCTCAAATGATATTGTGATAGATTTTCCTTTTGGATGCTATTCCACAGCGTGAAAATAGAACTTGTTTTTTAATGTAATGGGAAATGTTTTGTAATACTAATGACTTATTTCAGATGTGTGATGATAACACCAGGTATACCCTCAGACACCACTCTCAATAAATCCTCTGGAAACAAAAGAACGGCAACCTTGAAGGAAAGGTCCGGAACTCGTCCATTCCCTTTCTTTCCTCTCACCTTGCTTTTTTCCTGAGGCTATCCCTGGGCGCATGTGCACCCCTGGAAGGATGGAAGTCTGCGCGATCTCCTTTGACAGGATGGGCTCGGTTCTTTGCCTTGGCTCCACGGGCTCTCAAAGTGCACCGGAAAGCTCAAAAGACTCGCATAATTAAAGGGGGTTCCCTTATCTTGCCCATCGGTTCAGTTGTAACGTACTTTTTAACCAGGAGACGTTATCGCTGCTCTACATACTACTAACTCTTCCACGCCTGCCTTTCTGCTCCAGGTCTCTAATTCCACTCGTCCTGTAGCACACGTGGTTCTCATCTCATCTGGGCCAGCTCTGAGGACAGTGGAGTAACCCTTGGCTTTACCATGGCAGCCTTTAGTCTTCCCGAAGCAGAAAGCAGCTCCTAGCAGAGGGCCAGCTCCATTAAGCCATGTACTGTAAAACACAGCACAGGGGAATCATCTGCTATCCAAAGAGTTTGCGAGCAAAGTAGCGTGAGCTTCTCATCTCCCCTGGAGTAGCTTAAGGCCGTCCGTGTCGCACTCTGATCCCCAGTCCTCCTCTCTTTCATGGGTAAAAGGTTTTATTCTCTCCAGCAATGTTCTCCGCAGCAAAAAACGGTGGCAGTGTATGCAATGAGGGGTGAAAAGGCCTTTCCGAAGACCCATGACTCTTTTGGGAAGGACAATATATCGTCATTTTCTTTCCTCACTCTCCTGACTCTGCATCTTCCCGTTTCTGTGTTCTTTTCTTACAGATAACCAGAGGTGATGTCCAATTTGTTTAATTAAATGAAAACTAAACCCGCCACTAAGCAATAGTTACTGACTAAGCAGGAGGGAACCGTTATTTATCATGAGAGCTGTGAGAGAGCCCTTTCTACGTGGCCTCCTCGCTAACAGCAATAAATTAGTAACCTCACAGTATCCTGATAACTAAATGAGGTTCCAGGCACCCGCTCAAACCACTGTGGTCAGGAGATAGTACTTCTGTGTTTTATCTCTGTCTTTCTTTAACCAATACAGGAATTATTTCTGAGATGATCAAAGGGAAATAGTTTCTGTTCCAGGAATATTAGAAATACTTGGTCCTCACTTGAGAAAATAATGGCCTTTTTTCTCTGTAGCTGATTAAGGGGTGCGAGATCTGGGTTTTACACTGCAAACCAGCTTTACTAATATTTTTTTCCTTGCCAGAACCCGTCAGATTGCTTTGGCCTAGGGATTTGAAAACCATCTTGTGGAAAGCTGCGTTTCCTGCCCCAGGTGAGCTCACCCGTAAGGCACGTGCCATCCAAAAAGGGAGCTGGGGACTCGGTGGGTGAGGCGGGCAGCGGTGGAGCGTCTGAGCTGGCATGCCCTGCCAGCTTCTGGCAGCAAAGGAAACGGCTGGGACTCAAAATCAGACCCAGCCCAGCCAGAAGACAGTGCTCGCTTCGCTCTTCTGTCACAGCTGCACCTCGGTCCCCAAGATAAAGCTTCTGGGGGAAATGAACCCGAATTCCTGGGTGAAGAATCGTTTGGATCACGTTTAGTATTCAAGGTCAAGTTCCTACCATTTATTATTTATTGAGCTCTGTGAGCTTGCTCAGCAGCGCACAATACATAAAGACACAGACTCTATCATAATGGATTTGCAATCTAAATTTCACAGTGTAAGATAGATATTGGTACATATTATACCTGGTGGCTAGGTCACAGTCTGGTCTCGGAACAATGCAGAGATTTTTTTAAAAGCTTCTTCCATTAGTAGTCCATTAGAGTGGCATAAACTTTTTAAATTTGAACAATTAATCCCCCTAAAAATATTCAAAAGGATTCATTGAATATTTTAAATACATTTAGTACATATGGAAAGTGCTGACCTGACATAAAGACATATCTATGTCCTCCTAGCCACAGAACACCAACAGCTCGGAGTCCGAAGAAGCGGTTTCATACTTTCCGTTGCGGTGCGATCCGTTTAAAACCATTGCCACACACCATTCTCAGCCCCTGCTTCAGGACGGTGTCAGAGCCAGAGCAAGCGGTTAGGATAAGAGGTTGGTGCCCCTGACACGGGGCAAATAGGCTTTGCGCGTGCCTCGGAGGCAGGCGTTTCCAGAAGAAATCCGTGATGGCTCAGGTTAGTCGCTGCTCTTGTGAGGGGACCCCAAAGGTAACACCCCCCAGCCCCTGTAAATCCGACCATCTCCATGGAAAGCAGTGGAAATACGGCAAGGCGGGGCGGTGAAGGGAGCTGTGCCGGTAGCTCTCCGGATGCGCTTTCTTGGTAGGGTGAGGAAGAAAGAGAAGCTCAGTTTAGCAAAGCAGCTGGCATCAGTTAGTCCAGGAAGCCAGGAATGGCAAAAAGTCCTGGAGAGCTGAAATGCAGCCCTCACGGGAGAAACCTGCCGTAAAAGAGTAAAATGAAGCAACGGGGGTGGGCGTGGGAAAGAAATAAATGAGAAAACAGGGAGAGAATGCTTCTGAAATCCCAGGAAAATCGGTAATGCCACCAGATGCGGTTTATCTGTACGGGAAGCAGGCAGAATAGCTGCCGGTGCCGTGCAAGGGACTCTTCCGAACCCTCTGCAGGGCACGTGCAGCCTCAGGGAGCTCCCTCGGTTATCCTTTCGCAGGATGGCAGATGCGAATGCTTTATTGTACCGTTATTTCTCTGGGTAAATAGACTGTTACTTGATTTTTGGGTCCAAGAGCAAGCTTTTGATTTCTTCTTTTGCCTTTAGTGTCTGTTAGGGCTGCGTGCTTGCAAGGGGTGTGTTTGTTTCTGCACGCACTTCTGGGCAAGCCTGCGTCTGAGGGATGGGTATGTGCCTCTGTGCTAGCGAAGCTGTGGTCTGTTTTCCCTTTTTCGTCCCCTGCGGCGCCCTGAAGATTGCCCGTGGAGGCTGTTCCTACTAAGTCAGAACCCAAATCACAATGGGGAACCTTGGCGTTCTCTAATTTGTACTTTGCACTTTTTGAATAGCAGATTACTTCTTAATTCCCCCCCGGTCCTTCTGCCTGCAGAGCTCCCTCTGCATTGTTTCAAGAAGCCAGCGCAATTAGGGACGTTGCTCGTAAGCTCGCAGAATAGATGCGTGGAGGCTGGGGACAGAATAAAAGCTGAAGGTGTCACTTCTACTCTACGAGGAGCTTGGATATAATTTCTCGGCGTTGGATTTTTTCCAATAAGTTCGCTTCCTAATGACTTTACAGTGGAACATTGAGTACGTACCCTTCATATTTACTTTGAGTTGAAGTGTGGGTTTGGTAGGAGCTATGTTTTCCCTCTGTTCTCTGTGCTGAGCACTACTCATCTGCACTCTTGGCCCCTGGCAAAGGCAGAGAGGTTTCAGTGGGGCTTGAGTTTATGGTTAAAAACAAGCCTTTTGGAGGCTCTCATAAATACGAGGGACATTTGGGGAATCCTATGAGTGCCCCTTGGGATACCGCCAGGACATCACGTGGAAATTTGAAACTCTCCCACAAAAACGAGGGGAGAGGTGGTTACTTTAACACAGCGATAGATGCAGGCAGCTATTTCTTAATACGTACCACAAATAGGTGAAAACACTGAACCCCAGCTCTGCATTTGGTGATACTTCTGTTCGAAGCTACGTGCCCTCAGCTCATCTTCTCGGTTATATACTGCATGAGAGAAAGACTTTCCGTTCTCTAGGGTTTTCTGTGTGTTTGAAGAGCTTTTTGTGCAGAGAGCAGCTCCGTGGGGCTATTTCCCACCTCGCTAGCAGTGGGAGCTACCGCAACTGCTAAGGAACATCTTAGCAGCAGTAGCGTTCCCTTGACAACAAAACACTATGGGGAGAATTTACTACAATTAGGCTGCTTGGGTGGAAGAAACTTGAAACATTTAAGGAAGAGATGAGAAAGCAGAACACAGTTTTGCCTTTTGCGCCTTCCCCGCTGCCTGGAAATGTTTTGCCAATTTTTTCTGACGATATATCCATCACCAGCCCTGCGACTCTGCTGAATACTTTGTGGGCTTAAAAAAAAAAAAAGACCTCATGATTCCCATAGGCCCTCCAACCCTTTCTTGTTTCTAATTTCAAAGGCCCTTTTGAGTGGGAAACAAAAGGTTAATTTTCTCCAGCTTGCCCAGGCTGACTTAATGTAACAGAAGGCAGCAAATTGTATTGATTTAGTGACATGCAACTGTCCAGAAAGAGCTATTTATACATTATTCAGGACAAACACTGTCATAATGGACAAACAGCAGCAGCATCTGGGATGTTAATGTCTACAAATAAGATTATTCTTTGAAAGGATTAGGACGAAGCATTTTGTGTAATTAGATTTCTCAGTTTCAGGAATGAATTGCCTTTTAGCAGTAAAAGCTGTCACTGAGGGAGCCATTAGCTCCTTATAACTGAATTAAATGCATAATTAGTGACATGATCGCATTAGGATTTGTTTCATTTTTAACTAATCCGGGGCGCGGGGGGGTGGTCTTTCCAGGTCGCCGCGGCCCACCTCGGCGGGGACCGGCCTCAGCTGGCGTGCTGGAGTCGGTAAAAGTCAGGCGCGTGTGAACGGGAGCCGGGGCCTCGCCACGGCGCTCGCGGGGCTATTCATCACTGGGTGGTGGGTGACAGTGACTGATGGGCTCGGCCCGGGCCTGGCACTTCACCAGTGCAAGAATCATACGAGCCAGGGAGCAGAATGACAGCTGGAGCGCCGTGTCAAGTGGTGTAGAGACCAGAGCTATTAATAATCTGTGCCACATGATCTGCGCCGCCAGAAAACAATGATTTAGACATTGGTTAGAATAAAGATTTCACGTTTAGTATGGGGGGACTAGCCTAGCACCAGAGGAATAAATCGCTATTCAATCAGCATGTATGAAAATAAGGCAATGAATACATTAAGGGTTAGCAAAAAGGAGGGGAGTGCCTAAGCCCCGGTCCAGGATGAATACTGTTAATCAGTATTTCCTCAGGCTTCAGTGAAGCCTGAAGTGATGGCATTAAGTGGTGCTGGAGGAGCCGCTCTTAAAGCTCTCTGGCCTATTGCAAGTAGAAACAGCAAGGAAATCACGTCGGTCCTAAAATTTAGCGCCCTGTCCTCCTGCTCTGGATAAGCCCTCACATGTGCTGCAGCTGTGTCAGATTGTACCCTTCCCGTCTCAAAAAACACAGCAGACGCCTTCTGCCAAGGGAGCCCTTCCTTGCACCCATTCTCCTGGAGAACCTGGCTGCTCATGGCTTGGATGGGTACGCTCTTCACTGGGTGAAAAACTGGCTGGATGGGTGGGCCCAAAGAGTTGTGGTGAATGGAGTTAAACCTGGTTGGCGGCCGGTCACAAGTGGTGTTTCCCAGGGCTCGGTACGGGGGCCAGTTCTGCTTAATGTCTTTATCGATGATCTGGATGAGGGGATCGAGTGCACCCTCAACAAGTTTGCAGGTGACACCAAGTTGGGAGGGAGTGTTGATCTGCTGGAGGGTCAGAAGGCTCTGCAGAGGGATCTGGACAGGCTGGATCGATGGGTGAGGCCAATTGTATGAAGTTCAACAAGGCCAAGTGCCGGGTCCTGCACTTGGGTCACAACAACCCCCTGCAACGCGACAGGCTTGGGGACGAGTGGCTGGAAAGCTGTCCCGCAGAAAAGGGCCTGGGGGTGCAGGTCAACAGCCGGCTGAATGTGAGCCAGCAGTGTGCCCAGGTGGCCAAGAAGGCCAACGGCATCCTGGCCTGTATCAGAAATGGTGTGGCCAGCAGGAGTAGGGAGGGGATCGTGCCCCTGGACTCAGCGCTGGTGAGGCCGCACCTCGAATGCTGTGTTCAGTTTTGGGCCCCTCACTCCAAGAAGGACATTGAGGGGCTGGAGTGTGTCCAGAAAAGGGCGACGGAGCTGGTGAGGGGTCTGGAGCACAAGTCTGATGAGGAGCGGCTGAGGGAGCTGGGGTTGTTCAGTCTGGAGAAGAGGAGGCTGAGGGGAGACCTCATCGCTCTGTACAGCTCCCTGAAAGGGGGTTGTGGGGAGGTGGGTGTTGGTCTCTTCTCCCAAGTGACAAATGATAGGACAAGAGGAAACGGCCTCCAGTTGCACCAGGGGAGGTTCAGGCTGGATATTAGGAAAAATGTCTTTCCTGAGAGAGTGGTGAAGCACTGGACCAGGCTGCCCAGGGAGGTGGTGGAGTCCCCATCCCTGGAGGTGTTTAAAAGATGTGTAGACATGACACTTAGGGACATGGTTTAGTGGTGGGCTTAACGGTTAGTTAGTTAGTGTTAGGTTAACGGTTGGACTTGATGATCTTAAAGCTTTTTTCCAACCTCAATGATTCTATGACCTTCCTGGTACAACTACATCTTTTCCAGCCTCTACTATGTCAAAGGGGGGGAAAAAAAAAAATAATGTGCACCAGCACATGCCAGCCCTGACTACCGTGTGGACCTGGGAGGGTCTGTGGCTCGCTCTCCAGAAGAGGTGTACAGTGCAAATTCGATCTTAGCCTCTCCACAGCGCGTAGCCTAAGGGTCAGCCATGAAAGTGGGGCGGCTTGGCAGAAGGTTTGCGGCCACCGGATTTTTGTTTCTGTAGTTCTGCTTCAGTGGCTTTTGTAATAGTTCAAACTGTGGTCTAAAGCAGAGTTTCTGAATGGCATTTCTGGCGGTTTTGTCCTCAGTTCTGGGTCTCCTCTGTCACTTAAATACCAATAGTGAGGCTGTTTTACCCATTGTACATTTTAACTGTTCTCTTTGATGTTCACATGCTTCCTCTAAATACTAGGTTTTGCCAGGATAATTTAGATATTCCTCATTACTTGAGGGTCACATCATGGATAGCTTACATTGACAGAATGGGCGTCAGAGCTCAAATTCCTGGAGAAGTTCTGGTTCGGGTACCAGCTGAAATACTGCCGCTCCTTTCAGAGAGATACGTTTTTACAATTTAACTTCACTTGTATGTGGTGTCATTCTGATTTGGCTCGGCTAATCACCATCTGAATCCCTATGTCACGTTGTGTTTGTGAGTTATGTTATCACTGGTGTCTGATAAGGTCTTACTGAGGACCAGGTTTCAGCTACCCCAGGTGCTGAATGCTGACAAAAGATGGTCTCCGCTGCAAAGAATACAGCATCTTATTCCCTTGCGGACCTTATCGTTTAAGGAACGTGTGGACGTGGCACTGCGGGACATGGTTTAGTGGGCATGGTGGTGTTGGGTTGATGGTTGGACTTGATGATCTTACAGGTCTTTTCCAACCTTAGTGATTCTGTGATACTGTTTGTCAGGGAGTGTAATTTTAGGGGTGTAATGCACATATGAAAATTGGCAGGGTATAACCAAGAATCAGTCCCACCGTATGAAAATGGGAGGTCAGAGTAAGCCTCAGGGTGCAAAGTAGTTGAGGAGCAGCAGAGGAGCAATGGGAAGGCCGGCAGGTGTAGGGACACCTCAGCTGCTACCGCTCCCCACGGTCGGCTCCTTCTTTTTTTTCTTTTTTTTCTTTTTTTTCTTTTTTTTCTTTTTTTTTCTTTTTTTCTTTTTTCTTTTTCTTTTTTCTTTTTTCTTTTTTCTTTTTTCTTTTTTCTTTTTTCTTTTTTCTTTTTTCTTTTTTCTTTTTTTTCTTTTTTCTTTTTCTTTTTTCTTTTTTCTTTTTTTTCTTTTTTTTTTTATTTTCTTGCAACTGCTTTCACCAGCCCTGAATCAAACGCTTAAGTGAATGATAATAACTCATCCTTTGTGGGGTAGGTTTTTGCTGTTTGTGTTTCGTACAATTATAAATTGCATAATCTGAGCTCTCGCAGCCAGAGCTTAATATATTTGACTTTATTGCTTTTCGTTTTATGGAAATAAATTACTGCTCACATTTTGACATTTAAATTAAAGGATCTGCACTAAATCTTGTGTGCCACAATAAGAAATTAAGAGAGCGTTCCTTGCTAAACAAGCAGAGCTGGAAGCCCCAGTCCGTCAAGCATTCTGTCCATTTAAACCAGTTTACGAAGGGGACAACGTGTTGACCCTTCTGCATTTCAACACCAGTCAGCAGACGTTGCTACCCCAGGCACGCTGGGCCCTGCGTGTCTAAGGGTATGAGTTTTCCCAGCACAGAGGAGGTCAGCCGGGGCGGCTTGCTGTGTCGGCACCCATTTCGGGGGGGGGCTTGAGTTCCCGTTCGCTTGTGAACAGGTTCGTGAACAGAAATATTCACATAATTCGTATGCAAAGTGACGTGACAGGGGCTCCCTGCTTGGATCTGCAGCTCCAAGCCTTGCACAAGCAGAGACCAAAGCAACGCGAAGCCGCTTTCGAAAGGGCGAGCTTTTCGGAAATCACAAATTGGGAAGCGGAGATGGGGCCTTTTGGTTTCGAAGCTGTTCCTGGGCCTGGGGGCAGTAATTTCAAGCTTCTCTGTGCTTCATGAAGGACTGAGATACTCTCTTTTGTTCTTCCACGGAAAACCTGAGGCATTCGTGCAGTCCAGCCTCCGCTGGAGTATTTCATTAACGGGAGTATGTCACGAAACTCCCAGTAAAACGTTGAGGGCTGGCAGGACTGCAGTTCCAGTGATGTTAAATGGCACTTTTTCATTCTTTTTTTTTTCCTTATACGTTTTAACCTTCTGTATGCTTTATTTTACACCACAGGGCCTTTTTTACCTAAACAAGAGCAGCAAGGTTAGCCAGTTGGTTCCCAAAAGCCGGCTTCACTGGCTACGGGCAAATCCCAGCTGTTGGAGAGAAAGCCTGGCAGGAGTAAGGCCGTTGTGAAGGCTCTCAGGACCAGCTTTTTCTCTGCACCCGCCTGCCCTAACGCAGCTTTGCTGTGCTAGATGCTTGAATACTGTGTGAAGTTTCAACCTAAGCAGATTGTGCGTTTCTAAGGGGAAGAGGAGTGAAAAATATATTTTACAGGGTTACTAGAAAATCAGATTTCACTGTGGTATCCATCCTTCCCGGCCTTGAGACCAAGACTAAATGTGAATGAAACGAAGAGCAAAGCCTTCCCTCTACTTGCTATTCCCATCTGGGCACAGCGACCTGGAGCAGGTAATGTATATCCCCTATGCATTTGGTGTCTTCAGCGCCCCGTGACCTGTGTGAGGAAGGGATTAGGGAAGAAGCAGACAGAAACAAGAAGCTGGAAGTGAAGAGACTGAGAGTCCGAGGAGGAGGAAGAGGAGGAGGTCGGTAGCAGGGCCGTGCAAGCGAGGGAGTGAGTGGGAGCCAGGACAGGGAGGGGGACAGTGGGTTCCTGGGAGCCACTAAGAAAAAGAAAAAGAGCAAGGGGAACTGGGGCCTGAGGTGGGATGTAACGCTTCTGATAGAATTGCCCTACAGTAAGTTCAAGAGCTGAAGTCAACAGGGAACTGTACTTTGAACGTATCCAGGGCTAAAACGGGACAATGGTAATACCTGGAAAAAGCAAGCAGAAGTATTTCAAACTGATTAAAAAAAATGAAAGGGTGAGTGTTCTTCACCTGAATCTTTCAGTGCCTGTTTCCCACGTGTGACATGAATGCACTAAAAACACTGCTTTTCCCGAGGACTTCACAGAAGTGAATTCAGTAATGCTTGCGAAGGGCTCGGGTAGTGACGGTGGTTAAAGGCGGTATCAGAATTTGCCTGTGCAGCTTTAAACCCCAAATTTCCTCTCTAGGGAATGACAGACTTTGCAGCCCCTGCTTCTGTGTGCGTTATGTGATAAATGTATTGCAACTTGATATAAAACAAGCAGTGCAACGTCCTTAAAGTTTGACGCCAAGCAACAGCTATAATTTCAGAGTCCCAGGGGAGAGCAGATCCTTTGGGTTACACAAGACAACACAATTAAACATGCCCTGGAGTGTTCCCAGGCACAGAGGCCAGTGATGAGGAACAGCTTGTGGCTTTCCTTGTAAATCCTCTTAGCTTCCAGGGCAGAGTGAAGCACGCACGTTGCTTACTGCGAGTGATCCCAGGTACGGACGTGCACCCTCTGGAATTGCGCCTGGGCATCTTTTAAGAAGGTGCTGGTTGGCATGGGCCAAAATAGTGTCAGGGAAAGTCGTAGCTGTTTGTTGGGGCAGACAGCTGCATTTCCGTGCCCAGGACTGTGTCCTCTCACTGCTTAATGCACTCGTCTTGATGTAACCTTGATATCTAATCAACCCAGGTCCTGGTGGTCTGGCCGGGCAGTCATCCCTTAGCTTCAGCGAAGATGGTACATTTCTTTGGTGGACTTAGTATAAAGTTATTGTCTGGAAAGTCCTTTCCATCTGCTTATGAGGCTTCTATTGATGCAAATTAGTGGCACAGTTAGGGCAAAATATAAAATAGCCATTAAACGTCGTACTAGACCTGAGGTATGGTGTCAGGTAATTAGCACCACCAAATGGCTTTGATATACTCTCATAAGCCTATGAGTAGTTTATGTTTACACATTTCAAGTAATGGCATGTAGCTACAGGTACTCAGTTGACCTCCTCGGTTTTACCCCCCAGCGGATTCTGACCTCTTGAGATAGTTTGATCTCCTCCTCCTCCCTAAGGGGGAAAGAAAAACCCAATATACCTTAATAGTGAATACCTGTGACTGGGAAAAAAGCGTGCCCGGAATGAAACCTTTTCCTCCCTAGCCATGCCCGTACAGGGGTCTGAAGGTGATGTTGCCGAACTGCGTGCTTCTCCTGCCCCATCCGCCCCGGCTGCTTAAGCGCTCCCTTGGTCCCTGCGGCCCATCAAACCGGGCAGCAGTACTGCCTTGGTCGCTGGAGGGCATCAGAAAGAAATGCAATATCAGAGCTGGTCCAGGGGTGACTCTGGGCTGGCGGTGTTTGTGCGGGGCCAAAGGCAGGCTCTGCGGGGTGCGGTGGGTGTCTGCGGGAGGGCTGGGTCCGTACCGACCTACAGGCGCCCGAGAGGGAAAGGGGGCATTTGCTCATATCCCTCTAACTGCATTATCGTCTCATGGAGGATTACGTAGTCCAAATCAAATTCGCAACATAAATGGATTTTAGGGAGGTAATTTTCTTGTTTCCAAAGAGAAAATAGAGGAAAAAGTGATGAAAATTTGGGTTTACTTTCAAATGTTAATATACTTAACAGCAATATCATTTAAAATCTGAGTTATAAAGTGAAAACAGAATCAAAAAGGCAGCGTGTTTCCTCTCCAACCATATGCTTTTGAATGCCTAGAAAAAGCTTTTGTTATGAGTTTCTCCTTCAACCACGTTTGTAGATTGAAGCCAGTTTCTGTGGCTGCAGCCAGCCCCGTGCCCAGGGCTTGGAGCGCGCCCGGAGCCTCCGCGGCGGCGCGGAGCCGAGGAACCGAGAGTGGCATTAGGGACCAGTGGTGATAATCCCTCGTCCCTGCGGAGAAAGGAGGAGGGCGGAGGGAAGGGTTGGGGACTTTGTGACTTTCTCATACCAGGATACAATATTTTTTCTCTTTCCGAGACTGCAATAGATACTTTTTTTTTTTTTTAGGGAATAAGAAGTCTGGTTTTAGTAATTGATGCTGTGTTGAAAAGAATAGAAAGTTGAGGCATGCTACAACTTTTCTTCAGAGCAAGTGATCTAGATCTAATCCCCTCTGTTTCATCTGAAAAAACCCACTTACGTAGCCGAACATAAGAGTAAATTAGCATGTGCCTATGAATACTAATGCCGCATAAACTCCACTTTAAGCCTCTAAAAATGAATAGTACCAAGATAACTAAATGGGAAGTGGCAAATTCAGAAAGAGCATTAGCATTGTCCTTAGGCGCTTTGAAGAAAAATGTTTAACTTTGTATCAAAAATATTCAAATAAGGGGCTTTGCAAGCTGGAAAATAACTGGAAAGACCTTTGTGTCTAGGTTGCTAGTTCAAGATGCGTGTTTTTGATGCCGGAAAACAGATATCAAAGACGCAATTGCATGTGCAACTGTGTGCGGCGGTTAATATTTTATGCTGTTTAGCTCGGTCCAGCCAGAGAAAGGTTTGGCTTTTCTTTAAAGAAAAGTAGGAAGGGGGAGACGAGGCTTTCAATATGGTGAGTGCTGCTCTCGCGGTCCTTTGCAGATCTCTTGCGGGTGCGCTCAGAAGTCATGCAGCAACCCAGTATATACAGGAAACCTCCCTCTTGTCGAAACGGAGCTGGAGGTGAAGGAGAGATTGTGAGAGGGGCCTAGGGCAGAAAGGCACTGGTTTAGTCATGCAACCACGGTGCTACCTCCAGCCCCTAAAAGTAATGATCCCTGTTGATGCTCTGGAGGGCTGCAATTAGAATTAGAGCAGTGGTTTTGTCCCCAGTGTGAATCATGACTATAGAGAAGTTTCAGAGCAAATAAGGCAGTAAAACAGCATAGGAATTGCCACTGTCTCACACTCCTGAGAGGAAGAATAGCTGGAAATACCTGGATGAGGATGGAAGTCTTGTTGGGTATATAGAATCCATACTCTTACCAAGACTGACTGCCCTTGCATTTTAAGTAGAGAAGGGATACGGAGGGCAAGAGAGGAATGGGAGCACAGAGAAGTGATGTCCCTTGTCTGAAGTGACCTAGCAGGTCCATAGCGGAGGAAGGAATTAAAGGTGAACATTTCATTTGACGGCTGCGTGCCCGCCCTGCGTGGCACTGCGGCTGCACTGGGTACAGCACAGCATGGGCCAGGAGCTGGGTCTGTCCAGCACAGAGCTGCACTGCTTTAAGTCCGAGACTATGTCCAACCTACGTGGGTGTCTCTTCATCCTTTCCTTGAGTTGTTTGAGACTCGGCTATCACAATTGTCATGATCCAGCGTGTTGTGGTTTAAACCCAGCCGGCAACTAAGCCCCACACAGCCGCTCGCTCACTCCCCCCTCGGTGGGATGGGGGAGAGAATCAGAAGAGTAGAAGTGAGAAAACTACCGGATTGAGATCAAGACAGTTTTTTAACAGGTAAAGCAGAAGCCACACGTGCAAGCAAAGGAAAACAAGGAATTCATTCGCTGCTTCCCATGGGCAGGCAGGTGTTCAGCCATCTCCAGGAAAGCAGGGCTCCATCACGCGGAACCTTTACTTGGGAAGACAAACGCCATCACTCCGAATGTCCCCCCCTTCCTTCTTCCTCCCCCAGCTTTATATGCGGAGCATGACGCCATATGGTATGGAATGTCCCTTTGGTGGGTTGGGGTCAGCTGTCCCAGCTGTGTCGCTCCCAACTCCTTGTGCACCCCCAGCCTGCTCACTGGTGGGGTGGGGAGCAGAAAAGGCCTGGGCTCTGTGTAAGCACTGCTCAGCAGTAACTAAACATCCCTGTTTTCAGCACGAATCCAAAACCCAGCCCCATACTAGCTACTACAAAGAAAATTAACTCTGTCCTAGCCAAAACCAGCACGGTGAGGGGAGGTGACACTCCCGTTGCCACTCAGGCATGATGCTGCGTGTATTTTCCTTCCCTTCCCTTCTCCCCATGCTTTGTGTTCCTTGCACGATCCCTGTCGTTATAAGTTTGCCATTTTGGGTAGGGTCATGCAAGGAAATTTTCTCATTTTGGGCGCTGGCGAGTATATCACCAAATGCTTTGTGATTCGACAAAAAGAGTGGTTTCTTCTGTGGAAGACGGGGTGGCTGGCATTATCAGAGGCTGCTTGTGGGCAGGGAGAAAGCCACGCTGGCCGTGCGAGCAGCCGGCTCGCTGCGCTGCCTGGCACAGCTCAGGATTTTGCAATTAGTGCCATTTCTCACGGCGCGAGGAGAAGCTGTGCCCGCTGCCGCTTGCTGGCTTGCTCAGGGCTGTATCCCTGCTGGAGGCATCTTCAGGGCAGCGTCCTCTGGCACCGTCCTTCTCACAACGTTCGCTTCCTCACCCCGTCTAGAAACAAGTATCTTGTGAGTGAGTGAGGCTTTCACCTCCTCTGGGCTGGTCCCGCACCACCCTCCCCGCCACGCTTACGTGCTGGGGTCTCCCAATCCCGTACGTGGCGTTTGGTGTCTGTCTGCTTATGCGACCGAGGGAAAAATCAACTCCACCGGTCCTTTTAGCTGGATGTCATGGCTAACCGAGGAGAACGGCAGCATCTCTGGTCCCGCGGAGGAGAATTGCGCATCGCTGAGGTCAGGAGCCGTGTGAGTCGAATTTCAATGATCTCTAGTAAATACCGAAATAGGTGAAGAAGGCCATTCAGAAAACTGTAGCGTAGGTTTTCAAACGTATTGTAGGAAAGGAGGAGAAGAACGAAGGTGTGCAGGAGCACAGAGCTGTGACATTGCAAGCTGCGGTGTTTCGTGCTCTGTCGGTACCTGTGACGTGAAGCAGCCTTACCGGCAGGGTTTATTACTGGGGCCTGATTGCCCAGACCGAGAAAATCTGTCCTTAGAAGGAAAGGAGAAAAGAGGTCTCTTTTTTTTTTTCCTCTCCTTCCCCAGGGCTTTGCAAACAAGTCTGACAAGATGAGTCCCCCGCCAATAAAACCAGTCCTCGGCGATACGCCGGCTCGCCTGTCTTAAACCGCCCCCCGAGACACTTAACCTGCCGCATTGCCTTTCTGCAGACACCTGCCTGAGCAGCCGACTAAACAAACAGGGATTCTCAACCGCACAAAACTTGGCCCCTTTCAGCGGGGCTCCCATCTGTTAAAAAGCCATTGTCTGAGCAAGTGTTCAGCTAGCTGGGGAGGCAGCGCTCTTGCGTATTGAGCTGCCCCCGTCCCCCATAAAAGTCCTCTTTAGCATTTTCTTTTCTCCCCCGTTTCCATCGCCTGATTTATTCATTGGTTTCACCTCTTCTCCCCTCCCCCTGTGGTTCATAAGGAGGGCCTCGTTGTCTTCTGTACCTCGGGGGTCATGTCTTTTCAGTCACTGGGACAATACCCGCTGCTGGCATCTGCTTCCAGATCCAATCAGCCATATTGTGATCACATCCTGCCAGAGAATTGTTCCTTCTTTTGCTCGGCTTTGTTGCCAATTTCATGCCATGTATTGCTCCATGTTTTGTGCTTCATGAAGCTGTCACTGGCATAAAAGTGGCCTGACCAGGGTCGTAGTAAAAGGGGTGGGAATGAAACATCCACCAAAATGTTGAGCAGGCCACCCACCAGCCACACGCACGCACACACACGCAGGCAGGCACGCAGGCACGCAGACATACAGAAACACACACCGCATCCCGCAGCGCTTAATTGGCATCCCGCTGAGCTGCTTTATGCCGTGTCGAAGGAGCGAAAACTTTGAGGGGGAGCTGTGGCTTTTGTTTCCCCTAGTAAAGATCAAAAGCGCATCGTTTTCTTGACTTTTCTGGAGGATCTTGACCGCCTTGTATCAGATAAGCTTCACTTAGCCCCGAGCGTGAAAGACAGAACTGGTTACTCGGACAATTGAAAATAAGTCCGAGTTGCTAGTGGGTGTCAGAGGGGAAAAAAATACCTGTAAAAAAGAAATCTCAGGGGCAAATTGCATCAGTGACACCTGCTGCTCCAGCCTCTCGGTTCCCATTCTGAAATCCCATCTAGGAGTTATCCCAAAGTCTGCTGTGAATCGTCACCACCCTTTCTGCTCTGGGCTTGGGTGTAGTTTACTGGAGACTGAGCTTTATGCTGCTTTCAATGTCCATAAGGCAGGGGCACAAGCCCAAATCACTGCGCGGAAGAAGTTGGGCCACCTCTGTGAAAACAGAAGCATGCTTGCCTGATGGCAGAGAATTTGGCCCAGTATTCCCTATAGCAGAATTATAGCTCTCCTTGCAAAGTACCTTGACGTTAAACAGGAGTGAATGATGTGTCTGTTTAGACATAAGAAAGCGGAAAGCAGAAACCTCTCCGTTTTGGTCTTGGGTTTGATTTTTTTGGGGGTATGTTCATCTGTTCTGGGTGTATTTTGTGATGTGACAGACTCATCGGATGCTCTCCCGTGTCCCCCCAGCCTCCGTTTGCTGAGCACTGGGAAGGTTTCTCATGGTTTATTTCCTGCCTGTCAGAGCAGCCAGTAAACCTCGGGGAAAGGGCTCATCCCTTCCAGAATACAAAGTAAGTCCAAGCAGGGTCAGGGGACTTCTCGCCTCTCCTTCTGAGGGGAGCCAATTCCCCGTTTCCTTTCTTTTGGCTCGCTGCTGTCACTTGCATTCACACTGGGTACCACCTTCCCATGCTAATAACCCGATGGCAATCAATAGAGCTGTTCATGGAAGGCAGAGAAAGGAGAGGCTCACCCCCCCTCTCGCTTTATGCTTGACGGGCGGGTTGGGGAGCGGGGATGGACCCACGCTTCCCAGGAGGGGACGCCGGGCGTGGGGTAGCTCCCTGTGCGGAGCCGGTGTGAACTCCTCTCTGCCTGCCCAAAACTTAGTCCTCCTCTGAGAGTCTGGTTCTCTTGGCCCTGTTTATACAGGCAGTAATTCCACCGAGGGCAGCCCCCGTTCTCCTCAGAGAAGGACCACCTCTCTTCTCCCAAGTGACAAGCGACAGGACAAGAGGAAACGGCCTCAAGTTGCGCCAGGGGAGGTTCAGGCTGGGTATTAGGAAAAATGTCTTTATGGAGAGAGTGGTGAAGCATTGGAAGAGGCTGCCCAGGGAGGTGGTGGAGTCCCCATCCCTGGAGGGGTTCAAGGAACGTGTGGACGTGGCACTGCGGGACATGGTTTAGTGGGCATGGTGGGGTTGGGTTGGTGGTTGGACTTGACGGTCTTACAGGTCTTTTCCAACCTGAGTGATTCTGTGATTCTGTGTGATCCTGTAGACCCTGCAATCCTAATCCTCCGCCATGGGAGTCAACGGACAATTAAGTAGAAGGTGCCACGGCAGGAAGATTACACCCGTGAGTGTCTCCTCTGGAAGTGGGGCTCCTGAGGTAAAACCCTGGCTGTTTTGAAAACCCAACGAGAACTTCAACACCTTGGGGCCCTCACCCCCCAGCTTCCCGTCTGCCGGAGAGCTGCAAGGAGGGAGCGTGTGGGAGAGGAGAGGGAGAGGGGAGGACCCGACCCCCTCTCGACACACTCGGAGGAGCTGGCTTTGTGATTCTCACAACCCCTCTGGAGAGTTTGCTGGTGAGAGCCAGCCAACGTGATTCCTGCAGCAACCTGTGGTCCTCGCCACGCACGCACAATTTCTCCTGCAGCACCCGGGTTTTCTTCAAATTTCAAACTGACATTGACCGCGCAGCGAGAGCCGCGGGAGAGCGTAGGAGGGCAAGAGACAGCTTTGTGAGAGCGTGCGTGTGTGTGTGTGTGGTGTGTGCATGCGTGCGTGTGTTAAACAATTTCATGGACATCTGTCATGCACAGTTAACTTTGCATTGCTGCATTTTAAGTTGTAGGCCTGGGCTTGGCCGTCAGTGATAAAGTAGCTGGCAGTTTTCAAAAAGCCGCTGGATAACAGAGCATGAATCATAAAACACACTACTGTGTAGCAATATCCAAGTTCATTCAATGCAATGAAACCATGCAGAGGACCTTTATTCCCAGCTAATTATGTGGAAACGCCTAAGACAATAAAGCATCTGGTGGTCTTTCTTCCCCATTTCAATTTTTCTCAATATTGTGACAGGGGAAAGCATTGTGCCTTTCCCAGGGTAGTTGCTGTGAAGAGGAGTAAAAGCAAGGGTCAGGGAAGAGCAAATAGATGAATTTATAACTTTCTTTTTATTTATTCCTTTCCCATTGTTTCTCTGGAGACTCTTCCTTCAGGGCTGTATTTTCAAACCACTATTCTCACTACACTCTGCCTGAATACTTTTTTTTTTTTTAATACCACCCAAACTGCCAGGCCCCTCTGTGCTCTTTTTTTTTTTTTTCCTCTTCTCTTCCCCAGATGCATCCAAGAGTTGAAATCCAAGAGTGTGATCTCCACTGAAAGCCTAGGTATTTAAAAAAAAAAAAAAGAAATAGAAGCCTAGAAATAAGTAGTGTTTCGCTGAACAGGGAGAGAAAGGGTTTGGTTTGGAGGGAGTTTCCGGTTGGTTTGGGAGGTTTCTTGTAACAGAGGCTCCACAACTCTATCAGGCTCATTTTCTGTATATGAAAATGATATGAAGATAACAAAATGATGAAGTTAAATTTGCTAATTCAACAGAGAACACTCGGCAATCTCAAAAAATAACCTCATAGCAAATGATTTCTGCATCGCAGATTATTTCTAGGCCATCGAATGACAACACCCTTTAAACTCTTTCTCCTTTGGCTCTCAGGCTACGCTTCTCGTAAGTGAATATTTAAAAAACCTCTCCTAATTCTTTATTTCAGAACAAAGCGCACAAGCTTGATTTTCACTGGAACACCCTCCTTGATCAGACTACAGAGTATTTTTTTTTTCCTTTCTGGCTTAAGGCTGTGAGGACAAAAGGGAACAAATGAACCAGGTTCAGAGGACGCTGAGCAGCAGAATGGAGGAGGGGTGGAGATTTTGGGAGAAGAATAAAGGAGTTATTTCCCTAGTCGCTTATGAGGTGTCTGGCTAAAAGTAATGCCTTGTGAGTGTTAAAATAGGGTTTGGTTGGTTTGAATGCTGCTAGTTACTGTGACAAAAGCTGCAGGAAGAATCTGATTTGGATCTTTGCTCTGCCAAGGCTTCACCTGCCTTGGCCAGACATGGTGAGGCTACCTGGGGCTCCCTACGTACGGAGTGTCTGGTCTAAAATGTTTAGTAAATGCTAACAAGCAGATGCTCCAGGAGGTGGTTCACCCCATACCAAGACAAGTCTTCCAAACAGGTGAAGAAGCCTGAAAATTCCGCTTAGACTCACATCTTTTTTTTTTTTTTTTTTTTTTTGCATTGCAGTATCGTAGAGAAACGACAACCCGGTGTTGAACAAGCGTAAAGGAAAGAAATAATGACATCGGAAAGAGAGAAAGGTAAACTCTTTCCCAAATTGGTTAATACCGGGGATATTTCTTCAAGAGTAAATATTTCACGTGTTTTTAGACTCTATCCTCTGTTTTGGACATTCTCAGCTGCCACCGTGATATTTGAGGACTGTGCAGCAATCAGCAGTTTAGCCTCAAAATACACACAGAAGTATTTCTCATCCTCGTGCTTTAAGTAGTTGCAATTTGTACAACCCAGAATGAGGCTCAGCTTCACCGTGAGGAAATCAACACCGGAGAAGGAGTTGTGCTAGCAGAGACCAAAGACACCCCGAGAGGCAGACGTGAGAATATTTGGACTAGGAAGATTTGTACGTACCATGGATTTAGGGGAGGTAGGGGTGGAAGCGTCAAAGAGGAACTCCTGATAGATCAGGTGCATGGCAATGTGCGGAGTAAGTAGGAGGAAGCAGGAATGAGTAAGAGGAAGGTGATGGGTGCAGCTCAAGGCTGAATTTCAGCCACTGCCACAGTAAGGAAAAATGCCCATGGTGGTTGTGTATTCTTAACTCCCGAAAGGACCCGACTACATCAAAACTCACACCTCTGGCATGTATTTTAAGCAGTATCTAAATTTTAAATAGGAACCTTGGGTCAGGGAGGGGCTGCAGTGTAGCTAAAATTGCCAATTAATTGAGCACTGCACTCAAATTTCTACCACTTGATCCTCTGCATTAAGTGTAGGTCAAATCACTCTGTCCTCTCCCACTTTTTAGGTTTCTAGTAAACAAAAAAATAATTATGGCCCCAGCTTTGACATCTAACAGTGAATGTTATCGTTAATTTGCTTCTAATATTTCAGTTGCTTTGTTCAGTGAAGGAGTTTGTGATTGACAAATATGCAGTCCTGGTGTTAGCCTGGCTCTCCTTCACACATAGCACCCAACCAAGACGAGACTTGAGACATGAAGCAGAGAGAAACGTTAAAAATAAAAAGGGGCAAGCGAGACGAAAAGCAGAAGCAGGAGGAAATACGCAGAAATAATCAGGTGAAGTCCAGCTCTGCAGGCAAATCAGGCTTCTTTTCTTCCTCTCAAGAATCCACGTAAACGTCAACTGTTTCATCCGCTCCCCTTAGCTCTTCAGAGTGACACCGGTGGACTTCCGATAAGGCCACACGTCAACGTGACATCCGTCTTTTGGGTGTTAGTGAGGGCAAGCACTTGGACAGGAATAAAGTTCTGAGGTTTACCAAAAGGCAAAAATCGAATATGCCGTCTTCAATAAAATCAGTATTGCCTTTCACAGGAAGGTTTATAGGCACCTGAAGGCGTGGTGCGTGTTTTACAGCCTCGGGTGCGTGTAAAGCTGTACAAACCGTACAGCTTTACATGTCCCTAGAATAGTCTGGGAACAGAAGGTTGGAAAAAGGGAAAAAAAAAAATTGTAAATTTGTTGAGAGGTGAGCATATGCAGATTAGAATGGAAAAGAAGGGAACGGAAAATAGCTACCTACACAAATATTCAGTTTTCAATTGGTATGGTAATATCCTGCAATTGCTAGAATTTCTCAGCTGGCTGCAGCGTGGTGGAACGTGTCTGTCTGAAAAGGTCCCATTTCCTAGTTGTGCTGTGGAAAAATATTCACAAATATCAATGCTACGTTACAGGAATTTCAGCCTTTCGAGCGTGTGCAACAGATGCATGCTCAGAAATGCCGGCGTACGCTCGGAAATGTTTTCCTGACATGCTAGAATTAGGAATAGCTTATCAGGAGGCTGTGACTACAAGAGCCAATCGTGCCCGGAAAAATGCAGGTGCACCAGGTTTTGCGTGGTTTCTGCAGCGTGCCGACTGGGAGTGCATTTCCGCTAACAAACCTGTTACAGCCTCCCTTGAGAACTGAATCCTAAACGTGTTTCTGTTCCTGCTCTCATCCTCCCACCGCCCGCTCTGAACGGTTAAAGGATTCAATTCATTCATCCCCTCCCTTTGTCTCCCGATCCACATCCTTCCCAGTGAGCAACTGCTATTTGTTACTATATAATTTTTTGTCACCCCGATTGTTATCCTAATTACAGTCCCTGCCTGGGAGACTCGGGTGCAAGAATCAGTTTCTTTGCTGGAGTTATCCTCAGGTGATTGTTTCAGTGCAATATATTTATAAGGCTTTTTGAAGCTGCACCAAAGGGAAATGAAAACTCCCCAAACCTGAGCCAAATGACATTATCTTCTTTCACTGGGCTGAAGAAGGCAGGTTAGTCTTAATTAGTTATGACTGAATGTGTAGAATACCGCTCCGGTGATTATATACGTCTCATTTCCACAGGCGACCCAGTGACAGGCAGTATCGCGTGGCGTCTCATTTACGGTTACATGGCGCTATATTCACTTACACCATGTTACGTGGCAAAGATTCACATTAGAGTTAACTCCTGGGCAAATAAATGGCAAAAGAGCGGTGGGAAACCTGATGAACGTCCGCACCTTTTGACATAGAACAGGCTGAGATTTCCTGCAGGCGGGGTGGCCCCACTCTCACTAGCACTTGCTTTCTCTCGTGCCGTTGCGTTGGAGCAATATTCGGGAGAGCCGGTACGCTAAGCGTGTGCTTCAAAGCTCGTTGCAGCCCCTGGAAAGCCTCCAGACCGAAACCACTTTGCCTTCCCTTGTGCTGTTTACATTTTTGAATGCTGGATAGCATTGAAAGGTAACTAACCTGGTATCTTTTGTAGAAGTGGAAAGGGCCGTACGACAAAACTATCATTCTTCATCAGTGAAACACATACAAAGGAGAACATGACCCCCCATGGAACCATGGAGAAGGTACGCTAAAAATGCAAGCGCCTCTTTGCCATCCAGATCTCCTGCCTGAGCTGGAGGCACCACGAGTGACCGCGGAACAAAGGCAGAGCGCGTGGCACGGCCGACCCCGCCGGAGTAACAGTCCCTGCCTAGGCTGCTCGGGGCAGTGCGGTGAGAGCTGATCTGCTCTCCAAGCAAGGGATTCATCCATCGGTTTGAAAGAACCGATTCGGGTGCAACTCAGAAGACAGTAAGTCTTCCGTAAATGCAGTGGGGGAAAAAAGGGGATCGTCCAGGGGCAACTGAGAGCCCAAGAATTTAGATATCGACCGTCATTCCCAAGCAGACAGTTTTAAGACGCTGAAAAGACGGGGTTACTTAGTATATCCCAAGCTCTGACTTTTACCGCTATTTTGGTTCCACTCTCCAGGCTGGAGTTCTTTACAGAGCTGGTTTGGGTGTCAGTAAAATGTGGTAGATGCTGTCAGTGCACTTTCCATCCACCCCCTGGTTGGGAAATGTTTGAATTATGCCCGACGTTACGAAGACTACAAACGTTCAGTTTTATCGATCACTTTGATTTGGCACCACGCACAGCCTGAGTAGCCTTCCTGCGGAAACCCACCCTGTTCCGGAGGCTGCTGAAACAGGACCGTCAGATTACTGAAATCGTCTTTCAAGTATTTTGTTAACCTCAGGTCACAAGCTAAATTTATAGAAGGGGTTTCAGATCAGCAAAGTTTGTAACGGCACTACCGTTATACTCCTACGGACAATGGGGAATGGGCATTTTTAAAAGCAAAGTATTTTTCAAGTAAATGTCTCTAATTGATCATTTTGGACAACTTACATACTTAGCCCTCCCAGAAGTTTGCCAAACTAAGGCATCTGAAATGTCTTGTTCGTGGTCCTCTGGTATATAAGCATATTTTGGTAAAAAATAAGGTTAAATTGATAGAAACTGGACATAGTGGTTTTGAGACAGAGGAATTAGAACTATAAGAGGGTCTTAGGCCTTCAGAAAGCTTCCTGCTATGCTGGAAGGGCACCGTTATGTTAGTATTACATCCAGATGCTTCGTAAATGCACTGTGGAAAATAGCACTATGAATTATTAGGTGTTTGAAGTTATTTGATGGACATTTCTGTTGACTTTTTTTAAGGCTACAAAACTCTGGTAGTTCCTTCTCCCTTTTGGGGGACTTCTGGTGAGGTTCTTATGCAAAACCAGCGCAGCTGTAGGAGTTTTGAAGGAAGCTTGCTATCAGCTCAGCAGACAGGCTGCTGGCATGGCTGAATTAGCACAGCTGCCGTCTACGACATGATCTAGTTCACACGGCCATCAGAACAGAACAGTTTCAGTTTGTTAATGTATTAGGTGAACGAGCGACTAAAAAGGCGTAATGATGTTTATACAGGGAACAGTTTCCCAGATTCTGACTTTTTCGAAGCAATTCATTATTTTCATTATTGCTTTTGTGTTCTTGCTCTGTGTTAACTTGCTTGATTCCACCTTAATGCTTTGTTTTTATCTAGGCTTCACCAACGCTGCTGGATACTACTCTTCTGTTTAGAAATGGGATTCCATACTACATCAACCCTGTGATCCTGCTGCTCGTGCGCTACTTGTGAGTGGAGACACAAACAGGCTTGCAATCCAGCATTTTATTTAGGAGGAAATTGGGCCAAATTCCTCTGCTGTGAACTGAAAAAATCCCTCTAAACTGTTAGGGGGGAAAAAGGAGTGAAAAAAGGCTCCATGTTTTTTACGTTGTTACGCCTTTTGCACACAGTTTTGGAAAAAAAAGCAATCCCTGGGCCATGAAATCAAAGGGAGGGGGAAAAAACAAGCCTCTCTAGTATCTTTGCTTTCCAGCAATGAGAAATCTCCGTCCTCACCCACAGGCAGCACATTGTATGCGCAGATGGATGGCGGTGTGGCCCAATAGCACGGTCCTTTGTGAAGTAAAAACTCTGCCAACTCCCGGGCCAAAAATCCCCTACAGGGTACCCGACGAGGCAAATTTCCAACGGCAAGCGATAAGAACGCAGGCAACAAAGACCATGGCAGGGCCGGCTACTAGCCGCTCCTCGTGGCTCTTACAGGGCCGCGTGGTTTGCCAGCGGGGGCAAGTGATGCCACGCAGATCCGTGCTGGCAGACTCTAAGCACTCACCCATGCCCTGCAAAACAGCGGTCTGCCCCCGGCTCACAGAACAGCAGTGACAGTGGTGCTTACTAGCAGTGAGGTTTAGCCCTGCTTTTCATCCCAGCTGTGAGAAACGAGGAGGTGAGGTGAGAAACGAGGAGGTGAGGTGAGAAACGAGGAGGTGAGGTGAGTACGTCTGCTGCCACCGCAGCTCTGACTGCTCCAGAGGTCAGACAGGAGCATTTTTTTGGGGTGACTGAGGAGGGTTCGTTTGCAGCGCTGTCGAGCAAGGCAGTCCAAAGCCAGATACTCCTTTCCAGCGCCCACAGAGGGACGATGGCTGGGGATAGCGATGCAGAACCACCCTAAGAGAGAAGGTAACTGCAGCACCAGGTCTCGGTTTCACTTAGATTATCCACATCCATGTCACATGTCCTGTAGTTTGTACAACAGCCTGGCAAGCGGGGGAATCAGAATTTAGCCAAGTGCTTTTACTTTATCTTATTACCTGGTGTGAACCCTCTTGCATTAGTAACGCAGCAGAAACAACGCCAATGTCAACAGAGCAGGGGAGGGTTCGAATGACCCTGGCTCTAGAACTGTGCTAATAATAAATTCCTAGAAACGAGAACCGATTCCTCCATTCCGATTTACAAAAGCAACAGCAGAAGCACACAAACCAAATCCTGATCTGCTGGGGAAGCGTTTAAACATAGGGTCTTGTCTGTGGAGGTAGACCTGTGTCACTCAAGGCTGGAAACTCGGATATCCCCAGCCAGCGCAAGCAAGATGCTGCTGTGCTGCAACACCCCCTTGAAGCAGGCTCACAGCAGCGTTGGGTTTTGCCTGTTGTCCGAGAAATTCCTCCCGCCCTTCCCCTTTGCAGGCTTTTCCACAAAAGTGCTACTTTGGCCTGCAAGTGAAATTCGGGATGGGCATGGACGCTCGTCAGAGAGGGCCAGAGGGCCCCCCGCCTGGGCTGGCACACCCCGCTTCGTGGTTAGCCAACGCTGCCGCGCCGGGGGACGAGGGCACGAGCCGCAGCTCTGCCTTGTGCTGGGGGCCAGCCCCCCTCTCCCCTGGTCACAGCTGGGGGTCATTGCTGCCCCACCGGCTCATCCCGGGCACCTGGACCCCGGGCACACCCTGAGGGAGGGTGCTCGGCTGGGGCTGGTCCCGGAGGTTATTTCACCAGTGCTCCAGGAGCGGGAGAGGTTTGGGTGGTAAGGTGAGGGGACCTGATCTGCCTGCAAGAGGACTGGGGCTTCTGGCAGGCTGTGGGGTCCCCTGGGCAAGATGGGGCTCGCCGGCAAGAGATGTGTCCAGGCCTCCGTTTTTTCCTCCGGCAAGACAACAAACTGTAAGTGGGGGGGTGAGTGAGCAGGGGGGTGAGACCCGGCGACGGAGACACCTGAAGACTGTGTTGGCACTGCTTTGCTCTGGCGTGGCTGGTGTGCGAGAGCGGTTTGCCGAAGCGCATGCGGTGTTGCTCCTGCATCGTTTTGAACGCCGTTGGGTTTGCTTTGTGCTTTTGGGCTGGCTTGTCTACCCATGGCAGCACAGCCTCCTTGCCAGTGTTTCTGGGTGGCAGCTGGAGTTGCGGCGAATCGAGATTTTGGGGAGAAGGGGGGGTGGAAGAGGCCCTAGGTGCGTGACCCTAACCCCGTACCGCGACAGGGACCGGTGCAGGGGTTGGTCAGGGTCCCCTGTAGCGTCTCCGGGGCTGTAGAGATGGCAGCTCTGCCTTGCCCTGCTTCCCCCCGGAGAGCCTTGGGGCTGGGGCTGTCCTGTGCTTGGCAGCAGCTCTCCCTCGCTCCTGCCTTCAGTCCAGGAGATAATCCAAAGTGAAACATCACAACAGTGCGGTTGGAGGGGAGAGGACTGTATGTCGGAGAGAAAAGCATCGGGGAGAGGGTGTGTAAGTTGGTGGGAAAGTTTTCGGCGGTAGTCTGTAACGTTAATGTGTTTGTTCGTGTTGCTATTGCCGCTAAAGCGTAGCTCCCCGAAGTATCTCAGCTGACATAACAGTCTTTGTGTGATTGTGAGGCATTGCTCTCGTGTTTCTCTCATGTCTTCATTCTCTGCTGCTTAACCTCTTCACCCTCGCCCTCATCCTCGCCTTCTTCAGGCTCGTCTCCTGCTGTGCTGCTGCTAGAAATCACTCTGCTCTCACTCTGTCAGCTACTTACTTATTTCTAAATCACTTCCTTTATTTTACTTCTCGGATTCCTCCACTTGTACAGTAATGTATCTGTCTGTGTGTGCTCTTTTGTTACGTTTTCCCTCCTGGTGGTTGGTTGACAATATTTCGGTCAGAGGCTCGGGGATTATTTTATGGCCCATTCCGTGTTACCTCCTGTAACAGATTTTGCACGGTCCTTTTCTGTTGTACGTGCGTCGTCTTCGCTGCCTTTCTCCTCCGCCGCACTTTGCAGTCTTGTTGAGGCTTTCAAAGAACAGCCCTCAATTTGAAGAAAACTTTCACATGAATCTTCTCCGTGAAACCGGTTTATATTAAACTGCTTCACACATTCTGTTAAGGAGGTATTTAAGCATTTAATCCTTGCTGGCCCGCAGCCCCGCACAGAGGCCGCTCCCATTTTCTTCGTGGTTGTTTCTGCATCGCCAGTCCTGTGCCGGCGCTGGCACTGGGAGCACGGCTGGCGAGGACACCAGAAGTGCTGGGAGAGATGAGGCTAGCTGACGTGGCACAGTACTGAAAGCGCTCGCTGCTAGCGTTGTGAGATTTAGGAGGATCACGTCCATGCTCTGTCTGCTATTAGAAACCTAAAGAGAAATGCCGTGTGACTTGCCAAGCCTTCCTCTAGAGTTGCTTTCCCTGGTCAGTGTGATGATGGAGATGCAAGTTGGAGCCCGTGTGTCCTGTTAGTGCCTCACCATGGGAGATGCGTCGGCATGAGCCGGCTTACCTGCGGCAGCGGGAGAACCGAGGGAGATGTTCCTAGGGCAGGGGCTTGGACCTCAGGGAGTCCCCCAAGCCACTGAATTGAGCTCCCAGGGTTGGGGTGAGGCATGGGAAGCTGCCAGCTCCCTCAAAGGAGGGCCTGATGAGCTGCTAAGGGGAGGGGTGCCCAACTAGCATCTCGCAGCCGACTCCTCTTCATTCCTCCCTTGGATTCAGAGGAGAAGGCTCAGGAGGAGATTGGAGTTCTCTGCCACTCAAAGGTATAGCAGGACAGGAGCGTAGCAGCAGAAAATTGCAGATATACGTGTACTAAATTGATCTTTAAACACTGGAACCCGTCCTCTGTTCCCTTTTCTGGGTGGTGTCTGGGTGAGACGTGCTTTGGTAGCACCGAATCGTTCAGGTTGGAAAAGACCTGTAAGACCATCAAGTCCAACCACCAACCAACACCACCATGCCCACTAAACCATGTCCAGCAGTGCCATGTCCACACATTTTTTGAACACAAAAACATGTGCACACGGAGCCTGAGCTCTGGTCAGAGTCTGGTTGTGTTGAACAATAGGAAAACCTTCAGCGAGAGGCGGAAACTGGGGTCTGGGTCTGTGCATCTGTTTGGATGCCCTTGAGGAGAGAGAACCTTCGCTAGAGAGGGCTGTTTTCAACCATTTCGAGGGTGCGAGCGTGTGGCTCTGAAGGTGCAAAAGCGCAGGCTTGTGCAGGATGGGGCCTGAAACACAGCTGACCCCTGAGACCAGAGCTGCCCATCCGTGGGGGACGCATGCCAGCCGGCCCTCTGGGCCAGAGGGGTGCTGCCCCCCACCCTCGCTGCCCGACCCCGTTCTCTGGGACTCGGTGTCGGTGGTTTTGGGGCAGGAAGGAAGCTGAGAACTGAAATGAGGCAGGAAGGCTGCACCCAGAGTCTTTTATCAGGTACATCTTCGTTTTTCAAGTGCCTATCATATCACGCAAACTGCTCTTGAAGAGCCCTCCATTTACCCTCTCCCCTAATTAAATGTGCACTTCATTAATGTAAATTGGGGGTTTAATGCTCTTGTTGAAATTCTGAAGAAAGTGCTCTGGCCTTGCGAAATGCTTAAGCATCATTGCAAATTAGATTAGGGACCAAGAAAGGCAGTAAAATTAGAATGATAATGGTTGATGTGGCTTCCTGACAGGCGTGACTATTCAGGGATCAATGGGATGGAGAACAGTTTCCCCCAGCCGAAAGCGAAAGGCAGGGACAGACGTCAGCCTACAGATGTGGCTTTTGGAAGCTCTTTCAATTAGTTTAATTTGGTAAATGGTGGGGATTTAGAGGCTCTTAGCCAGTCATACAAGACAAGAATACATTGAAATGGGTTTTTTCGCTTTTTAACATAAAATAGGATTGGCCACATTTGCATTTCTTAACGCCGGGGTGGGGAGGGGACTGGGGGGGAGTGTGTTTAACCAACTTGGGGCTTGAAAATGGAAATGCTGGCGCTGGAGCTCGTTCGCTGGCCTGGGCACAGGGTGGGGGCCCCCCCGAAACACAGCTTGGGAAGTGCTGGGGTGGGAGAGGGGGGACACACCAAACAGGTCCCTAACCACGGGGGGTGATGGGGGCCTGATCCGGGGCCCACTGAATGCAGCCGAGTGCCCCCCCCATCTCTCTCGAGGGGGTCTCCAGCCAAACGATACGCCTGCTTTTTGCTCCTGCGCTTTCCTCGTCGTACTTTTTTAATTGCGCTCTTTCGCTCTGCGGAGTCCCTAAGGAGAAGGCAGCAGGAATATGTAACCAGCGCTCTTCTTTCTGCCTCGGCCAAAAGTTGGAGCTTTTGGTTTTTTAATCCCCTTGCTGGGTAGGTAATCGTAGTTAATGATGTGGAAAACAAGTTCAACCCATCTCAAGTGGCGCCGAGGCTTGGCTGGGTTTGTGCGAGGAAGAGCTAAGAGGAGGGAACTCCTGACTGAGGATTTCTTTGCTATAAAAGTGCAAATAAAAAAGAACAGGAACGTAAGCTTTTATAGAAAGCTAATGCCTCAGAAACAAATCAAATCTCGCAAAGATGTGCAGCGGTGCGTAGGGTGACTCTGAGTGTGCTCACAGCAACCCTCTTGAAGTCGGGGGGACATAACCCGCAAAGCTGAGCTTTCACTGGGAGTCTGGCCAGTCAACTGGTCTCAAATAATCCTCTCTTGACAGAAAATAATTCATGTGCCATGAGGGTGTTTGCTAGAGGGAGAGGCTCTGCTTGCCAGGAGAGAGCTCTTTGGGATGGGTAGGGTTTGGCTGAGATCGGGTGGTTCCTGGGTAGGGCTGCCCAGGGAGGTGGTGGAGTCCCCCTCACTGGAGGTGTTCAAGGAACGTGTGGACGTGGCACTGCGGGACATGGTTTAGTGGGCATGGTGGGGTTGGGCTGGGGGTTGGACTTGATGCTCTTACAGGTCTTTTCCAACCTTAGTGATTGTGTGGGTTAGCCTTGCGCAGGGCCGCGGGAGGAGGGGTAGAGCAGCACCGTAAATGGGGTGCCTTCCCTTGCGGCTTCACCTGCTTGCCCAGCCTCAGGAAAAGCATCCCTGTTTGACCGTAGCAGTTCCCAAGTTAGTTTTGGGGTGTTGACTGAAGCCTTGCTGCTGGGCTCGTCTCCATCCCTTTTCAGATAGTACTGCGGAAATGCAATGCGGGGCGGCAAGAGCTGCCCAAACACCCAGTGCCAGGTTATAGTAGGACGCATCTGGTAACTCCTTCTCTACTGTGACTCCGAAGAGAGTAATGTGTAGCTTTGCTCAGCGCTGGGCAGCTTGCCTTAAGCAGCCTGTTAAAAGACTGGCTTTCTATTGCTGTGTGTTCAAAAAGTCAAAAAACTCCGAGTGTCCTAGAGGGGGTGAGGCCTGGGACTTGAGCAGTCAATGTCACACAGCTCAGGATCTAGACGCCCTGTCAGCGGCAAAAGAGAAGCTCCTGCAGAGCCTGGCAGGCCGGTGCCTTCCGCGAGCTATGGCTACTGCTCTTCCAATTTCGTTAGCACTAAATTCACCTTTACAAAAATTTAATTTTTAAAAACTGCTCGACTTGGCAAGGGCACCAGCTTGAAAGATCAAGTTACTGTTTGTAAATGCCAGACATGACTTAATTCAGCAGCGCACTCATCCTGACTTTATGAAAACATATCCCAAATATTGACTTTTTTCTTTTTTCAGTAAAACCTCTTCTCCTTTGTCGGGTGAGGCCTCTGTCTGGTACAGTGAGCTGGTATTTTGAATGGAAGCTTTTTCAACATGCTGCCCATTTGGAAGCATGGACATGAAGTTGCTAGGTCTCTGCTGCTGCCCGGAGAGTTCGGTGAGCTCATTTAATAGCTGCTTTTGGGAGCTGGGTACTGCCCGTGCAGTCAGGGAGAGCCGTGTTACCTTTTCAGCAGAGAGAGGACAGCGTCATCACCTTTGAAAGAAAACTGGGAATCGGGTCTGGCTGCCGGTTACCCCATAACTTTTTGCTGTGGATGAGGGGAATGGACAGTTGTGCCTTGTTAAGCTTAAATGGGGAAAAAAAAGTGGTTAAAGAGGTGTGTTGTTTTTAAAAAAATGAGAAAGGCAGGTGAACTCCTCGCAAGTCAGAGGTGGGAAGTATCCAAGGGTGCTTTTTCTGTAGACCAGTCCATGTCCTGAAAGCCACAGTCACAGAGCCCGAAAGAAGCCTGATGAGCCAACCAAGCACCAAGTAGGTGAAGGTAAAAAAGCAACCAGCCGGCAGAGCAGATGGAAGAACAGGGAAGGGGCTAGTTAACCCCAAGTCATTTTTAGGCAATCGGTAAGTAATTTGCTCTTGTAGGTCTCCCTGTGCCCCCGTGGGCAGCCAGCTCTGGGAAGCAGAGGTCTTCGCTGCTGTAAGGGCATGATTAGGTGTGGCCCTGTGGATCACTCTCACTTATTCAGCTGTTAAAGCAGCTTAAACCCTTATAAGAACATTAACATTTGGGTGCCAATACCAGCTTGACCTTTATTCATAAAGTGCAAAGAGTTGGAAGTAGAACAGATTGGTTGCCAGCGATTGCCTTTTATGTGCAGTTTAGAGGCTTTGATTTCTCTCCCCTTTCTTCCTTTAATCTGACATCGCTGGCTTGAATATGTTTGTGCTCTAAGTAAACAGGGCCAGTGCAGGCCTCCCTTTTTAAAGAACTCTGTGTGTGTGAGAGTGAGGTGGGGGGTGAGGTGACCTTAAAAAAAAAAAAGAAAGTTTGCCTTTGGAATTAGAGGGCTTAAGAATAGATGGAGGACATCAGGGCTGAATGGGAGCGGTGCACCCATCTCCAAGCTGAGCCCCACATCAGTCCTTAGGAGCCCCAGCTATTGATTCCAAAGAGCCATGTACATGGGGAATGAGAATGTAAGGATTTATATTAACTCTCCTGGACTTTTGACTTCATGACGTACACAAGAGAGAAACTCGGAGTGAAGAGCAACAAAGGTGAAGTGTTGAAACGGTCACGCCGCCTTGTCTGCCGGCCATCTGGGAGCCCCTTGTGCTCCTGCGTTAACCCTGAGGTCGAAGACATGCCCGAGACTGGGTATGGTTTTCTTACTTCTGGTGGCATATTTACGCTTGCGATCTGTGATCTTTCTGTTCTTTACCCGTTCTGCATAGTGATGGAGTCAAATCATGGCTGACCCTTTTCCAGAAGCACGGAGGGGAACCTGAGAGGAGCAGGGTAATTGCAGAATGGGGGGAAATTATGTCCAATATCTCAGCACAACCAACCAACCAACAGCATTACTGGCTGACGCTGTCAAAGCCGTCATACAATTGGGGCACCCTGGCCCTGATTTCTCAGAGGTATCAACTTCCTAATAGCTTTGGTAAAGGTAGACCTCAGTGCCTCCAGGTTTCAGTGTTGTTTGGGCACTTGGCTCTGTCTTTGACAGTCCTTTTAAGCCTTTAATACTAATTAAAATAGCTTTTTGGTGGTTTTGTTTATAGGACACTTGTCTTCCATAGATCCTGCAGCCCTTTGTCAAAGTACGCTTCAGCAGGACAGCAGTTTTCCAACCACTCTGTTTATGCATAATAAATGGTATAGCCTACAGAACAGCTTTAAAAAAAAAACAACACTGGCCATTAAAGGTCATCCAGCTATGTCTGCAAGGAGCCTGATAACTTGTCTTTGATGGGAACATCTTCTAAATCCAGTTGTCCTTCCATCTTGATGGGAAAGCATCAAGAGCTGGAGACTGCCTTGACTTACTGCTTAGCTTGACGCTGCAGCAAAGCAATCTTTTCTCTTCTGTTTCCCCTGGTGATGGGGTTAGTCATGATTTCTCCAGATATTTGTGTGTCTCTGTTACTGTGTAACTGTCATCAGAATTTATTCCTGATTTAAACCGGGAGTCCTGCCCAGTCCCCTTGTCCTGGGTGTCAGCCTGCCCCAAGCTTTCTTGCCTTCTGCAGGTTTTCAACCAAACCACTGCCCAAAGCATTCATTTCACTAGAAGTGCTTTTTTGTGCTGACAAAATATATCTATATAGCAGAGGGACGGCTTGAATGAACATTTCAAGTCCTACCTGTCACAAGCCATTAGCTGAATTGCTTAAAGAAATCCCCTGACAAGTGTAATTGCTCGTTTTGTGTTACAGAGCTTCATGATATTGCCCACAAGAAGAAATTCTTTTACAAAAGCCCCTTCTGTTTAATAAAGTAATTTGTTCCGGTAACAGTGATAATAAAATTGCTGAAATGAAACAGGATTGCTCAATGAGGACCTGAATCCAATTTGCTGTACTAGTACGATTACACTTTTATCTCGGTGTTTACTCATTTGTAGAATTGCTACCAGACTTTTTATATGCAATTAATAGGATTAATGGTTCCCAGGACAGGCAAGATAGCACCCAGGAGCATAGCACCTTATTTTGTGTGCCAATGACACGCCAGCCTTCTGTGGGGTGTTGCCTTAGGGTGCAGTGCCGAGTAACAGGCTGGTTTCCTCTCTGTTCTTTGCAACAGGTGGGGGGAACCTCATGATATTTGGTTTGTTGGCCCAAAGCAAGGTTAACTACTATGTCTGTACTGCTATAAGGTCAGAAGAGTTGCTTCTGGTTTGCCCCTAAGAACAAAAGCTTACCTAGGTTTCCTATGGGGCAGGGGGGAGCCCCTGTCCTTTGAGCTGAAAACAACAAGGAAACAACGTTTATTAATGTTTTTTTCCTCTTTGCACATCTGGAAGTGACTTATGCAAGACTTGAGCCACAGAAAAACATAATCTTTGCTTCGTGGTGACTGACGGAGTGCCCATACGGACAGATCTACAGTAAGTTTTCTCTGTTAGAAATCCACAGAGAGGAAGGTGAAGGAGAAGCGCCGTAGCGTGCTGATGTGACCCGGCGCTTATTACGCTGGTGCCTCTGAACGCGATGTTGCATGAGTTCTCTAACTTTAGCTAAGAAAGCTCAAATCTCCCCAATTCGAGGCTTGCGGGCTGGTTAGCGTCACAGCTCGCAAATAACATGTGCCAGCTTCTGTTCCTCTGTTTTCTGGTGTTCTGTAGTAATTCCAAAGCTATAGGGCTGATATCGGAGCTTCTAAAACTGGCAATAGTTGGGGTTTGAGTAGGGAAGGTGACCAATGATAGAGTAAGTGAGCAGAGAAATGGTTAGTTTATTTCCTCCGCAAAGCTTGCCATGAGGCGGTGTTGGGTGCAAGACTCAAATCAAAAGGCTCCATCAGTCACTTCAAGCACAAACATATTTAGATCCTAGTGAGGGAATGCAGGCGCGCTCCACGTGGTTATTAATACTCGCTTGCGTCCTAGCGGCACCAGCGCCGTGCTCGCTGCTGCCCACACACATAGCCAGAACAAGCGCTGCTCCAAAGACCTGGCAGTGTAAGCAAAAGCGTATGTAGTCTAAGGATTTGCAATCCTGGAGACAAACTGAAAGCCCCTCTGACATATTATTAACTCGGGGATATAAGCATATTTCGCTGAAAACTTGACAGATTAACTTGCTAGGTTTGAAACGCCTAGATTGGGGGAAGAACTCGCCAGCTGCCTGTTGGGCGTCCCAGTTGGGGCAGGATTTTTCAAGGGCTGGCAGGCAGCTCCCAGCTTCGGGGCTGTGAGGCTGGTTTCTGGGCTCGGAGTTCACAGCTGATGGTAGCCGAGCGAGTTCGGTGCGTGTGTCGGGCTGCTTGGAAGAACCTGCTTTTCGGAAGATAGCTGCACCTTGCTCTGGTTAGATGCTTCTGCATTTAGTAAGGGAGCTGGACCTCAGAGCCAAACGCTGGGGTGTATTTTATGCTGATTAAAAAAAAAAAATGCGGTGATAATTAGGCAACGTGTAAAACACTTATATCTTAACACAGAAACAACAAACGTAAAACTGGTCTGATGGTGCAGTAGTGGAAAATACTAGGAAAGCAGGGAAATCATTTACATGGTGCCTATTTTATTGCAAATTTAATCAGATGAACTTTTAGAGTCTAAGCTGCTGACGTTTTCACTTGATGGAGATCTGAGGCCCTTAAAGACAGGTAGGAGCCTATAGCTATAGGGGCTGCCTGGAAGGCCTGCTGATGCCGGGGTCCTAGTACAAGGGCGTGCTACCGGAGAAAGTTGTTTATGTTTAGTTCGCGGGTGAATAAAAAGATCAGAAGTAACATTAACCAAATGAGGTTGGGAAAAATTCAGCAAGTCATTAAAGGACAGACAGAGGATAAAAGAAGGGAGGGAAAGAAACAGAAAATCATTCTTTCCGTTTCAGCTCGCAAGTATTGCGTTCTCAAAGACATTCTCTTCTCCCCTTCCAGCTGCAGGTTGAGCACTCTGGCTCTACTGATATAAACAGACTTTTATCATTTGGTCAACCAGCAAAATATAAATGTTTTACTTATGTGAAAGCTAAAAAAAGAAAAAGACACTCTGAGGTGGTTGAGGTGATATTCTGAAAGAGCCAAAAAGTAATGTGTGCCGGTAAACAAAATATGTAAGATGTTACTTTACCACTAAGAAAAATCACTTCCTCTGTATGCTTTCCTTTTGAATATAAGAGGAGAAAATGCATAGGCTTGTGAATTTAAGTGTATGCCTGGAGGTGTATGATATTTGTGTCCTGTTCAGTAATTGCTCTATTTAACATAGAGGTAATATATGCATGCGGAAGAGCGGGACTATATTTAACGCACAGAACTGCAACTCGCAATATCGGTATTAAGTTTTAACATCTCTCGCGTTCCTGTGTGACACTGGGCAATAGTCCCTGGACCTCATTTCTTTGTGTGAAAATGGAAATCCTTCAATGCCAGATGGTTTTTCCCTCTGCTTTTCATCCGCAAAGACCCTCGCTCAGTCTCCTCTGGGGTCTGTGCATGTTACCAGCGCTCTGAGTTCAGTGGTTAAGTGGGGATGGGGAGGATTATCCTGCCAGTACAGTAACCCAGTTTCCAATCAGCTAATCATGCCTCTGGGTCAGGAGCCGTTCAAGTTAGCTTTTAGTTAGAGCATCTCCGGTATTTATTGGGGTAAATGAGGAACCTCAGTCTGAAGCTTTGGGTGGCAGGTAGAAGAACTGGATGTGTTGTCGTTTATGGCAAAGGCTTTGACCTGCAGGCAGAGTATCTGGAGCAGAAATGCTGAGTTTTCTCGTTGTTCCTGCTGTGTTGTATCTCCAGTGGAGTTCAGACCTGGCTTGCGGCGGGGGATCACTGTCTGCTGGAGGGGACGACTATGCCCGTCGGGTCAGGGAGCCTGAGGGGGGGAGACTGTAGTTGGCTTGATTAACATCTGCTCCAGTCCCACAGAATTTTCCCCTATGCCGTCATTAAACGTGCTACATTATGCCAGGGACAGTCCTGGGATGCTTGAGAGTGGACTGCTTGGAGATGTTTGTCAGTCACCAGATTTCACGATACGCTGCTCTAACCGTTTGGCAGTGGTTATCAAACACCCCCCCACACCCCCTGCTATCAAGGACCCTTTCAGCATCTTATGAAGCTTGTCGTGCGGGCACAAACATCTACTTTCTCTTCCTAAAACCTCAAGCTGCCTTTTCCCCTTGGGAACAGGCTGAGGAGGGTGAGCAGTGACAGCGACTGACTGTGCCTTCTGCTCTCCGCCTCCTCCTGTACCCCGAGGATGCTCCTGCGACGTGGGGAACAGTTTTCCAGTGCAGGGTATAGGTACCTCTTCTGAACCCCCGGGGATTTCCAGTTTCCACAGCATTATGCCGTTCTGATCTTCACACGAGAGCTCTCCATCTCCCCAAAAGTCCTTACTGTCTTGCAAAGAGCTTTGGGAATTGATTAAGTAAGTTGATAATAGAATAAATAGTAAATGCTAGCCTAGTTCTCAGCTGCCAGCCTTCTTGACAGTCTTTGTTGGACTGCAGTCAGCTTATAAACCCTAGAGCAATAGATTATTCACCATAAACTATAACGTCTTCTGTACGTTGGCATTTTGTAAGGACTCTTACACAGCCTGTCTCAATCGCTTTCAGCATCCCGATCAAAGAAGATTTCTAACTTATCGGAGCTAACTACCAATATTTTTTCCTTTAGTGCTGTAGCAGTGTCAGCTTTGAGTGTTGATACAATGCTGGTCTGTTTGCCAATGTGCTCGTATATCATGCAGCTTCACCACTGAAATAAGGTGAATTTAGTCTTAACGGGACTGTTTAATTTTATGTATGGCCTAATCCAGAACCCACCAATATTTTAAGAGAGAGGGTCAGGGGGAGGAGAGGTTTTGTGGACTTCTATGTCCTGTGAATTCAGCCGTCTAAAAGGTCGGGCTTGTTAGTGCTACTGCTGATAATTCTCTCACAGTTCCCAGACCTATGTGCCCTACGCCGACAGCTCAAAACGCTCCCCCCCCACACCAGTGGAGCGAAGCCCAGCAGAAAGCAGGCTGGCAGAAGGCAGCCACCACCTTTGGGAAGACCACACAAGGCTTGGGGTTTAGACCAGTCTTTATCAATCTTGGTTTCTATAGATAACACCCTCAGCAGGAGCTTGCATCCTTTTGTAGGTGACACGGGCATGTAAGGGGGGTGCTGGCTGCCTCTTCAGCCGTGGTGTGGATACCTTTACACTTCAGATAGCTTCCTACCCATAGTTTCTGTACTTACAGAAAGGACTTTGCTCTCTACAACTACCTGAAAGGAGGTTGTAGAGAGGTGGGTGTTGGTCTCTTCTCCCAAGTGACAAGCGACAGGACAAGAGGAAATGGCCTCAAGTTGCACCAGGGGAGGTTTAGGCTGGATATTAGGACTGGACCAGGCTGCCCAGGGAGGTGGTGGAGTCACCATCCCTGGGGGTATTTAAAAGATGTGTGGATGAGGCGCTTAGAGACATGGTTTAGTGGTGGACTCAGCAGGGTTGGGTTGATGGTTGGACTTGATGATCTTGAAGGTCTTTTCCAACCTAAACAATTCTATGCTTCTATGACTGCTTGCTAAGTAACCCCGAAGAGAGGGAAGTGGGTTTGTTGCTGGTCCTGGATTGAGGGTGCCAGGGCTGGGAAAGGGCTGCACGCTGAAAAGCTTCCGTAAAGAGCTATCAGGCCCACTCTTGGGGAAAGAGTGTGGTTAGGGCACAGGGAGCTAGGCTGGGCACTTGCTAACTGGTTTATTCTCTCCATGATCACAATCAAACAAGGTTATGCTGTAGCTATTGCTGTTTTTATCGTGTCCAGAGGCTCTAACAGACACCAGGGCTGTGCTTAAAGCTCTGTTAAAATGTAGTAATATAGGTTTGGGGGTTTTTGAGGAAATTTATTCTCTTTTTAAATAAGATCAGACAACTGGTGCGATGAGGAACGGCGCTGAGGAGGGTACATGCCCTGTCAGGCAACAGCTCAATGGCAGAAATGTGTGTAGCTATGAACTCTCTTGATCCCAGCCCCGGTTCTATACGCAGTACACCATGCCTCCTCCATGGCGAATGGGATAAACAGGTGTAAGGCACTTTTCAGTGATATTTCTTCTTCACTGGTGTATTCACACTGTCAAAATGACTTTGAAGTTAAAAAGAGGTGGAAGCTAGAAGTGGCTGGACCTTTGCACATCAAATCAGGAGGGCTTTGCCTCTGTTGTTAAGCAAGCAAGCTCTTGTACGCTGAGCTTCAGCAAGTGTGCGCGTTCATACCCGAGGCCAAAATCCCAGTCTCAGGAGTCCCTCCTGCTGCACCCAAACTGGGCCTTCTCTTTGCTGCCTCACGCGAAATCCTCTGTCGCCCTTGGGCGCTTTGAAGAGCGAGGCATGGTGGTACACCCAAAGCCCAGGCTATAGCGCTGAGCTACATCAAGGAGCTGGAGCCTGGTGCCAAGAATTAAGGGCATTTATTTTGAATATTTTGTTGCCTCGCTTCTTCTTCCCCCCCCAAGCTGTTGGGGACCCTCCTCGGCCCCTTTAAGACCCCCCTCACCGCAGAGCTCCTGGTCCCTTTGGCCAGACGTGGCAGGAATGGATGGGCCGTGCGCGGCGGGATCAATTGTAAAAAGTGGAATTAGTCATTCTAAATCATGCAGCTGTGGTCGAAGGGAGCTCTTCTAAAAATCATTAAACAATCATGTATTCCTATTGATTTATTCAAAATACCTTGAGGGAAAGCAGATTAAACACAAGGTAAAAGTAAACTAATGCAGATTAAATGGATGAAGGATGGGCCGATAGTTCCCTAGGTAGTTTTTGTTCTAATGAGAGGAAAATTATATGTACACTATTACCAGGATAAAAGGGTCTATTAGAGGTCTTTTGCTTGACATATTTATGTATTTCAAACACTAAGTAGCACAGTGAATTAGGTTTACTCTGGACATTTGTTATTTTTATTGCATCTCCAAGTGATAAACAGGGCTTTCTGTTGAGGGCAGCATGCTGCTTTGCTCCGAAGGCACAACCCTATCTGCATAGCGAAATGCCGAGATGACGATTGCGTTTTGGATGCCATCTATTAGCAATCCAAGTGCAGTTTTGCGCCCACATCTGAGAATCGCAGCCAATGTTCAAAATGGGGGGTACAGGTATATCTATACGTATATTTGTAGCCACCATCACCCCATCTTCTTTCTACTTCATCTTCCCGTGCCACTCATCTCGAGTGGCATTCATCCAAAAGCCATGCGACGACTGGGGTGATAATGCTCACTATGCCATTTTCCCCCCGTCTGTCATGCGCTCGCAGCAGTGCCCTGAACGCAGCACGCTGCAGGGAAGGTGACATTGTTAAAATACAATGGAGTTGTCATCTTGGATGTGCTTGCTCTAACTGCTGCTTGTGTTCAAGACGGGCGGGTTCAGACCTTGGAGACGACCGTATCAAACGCTATTGGAAACAGAGCAAGCATATGTGATGCAATCAAATTCCAGCTTTAATTTAGGCAAGTATCCTCGCTTTTGGTTTATAGACGTGTCTGAATGTGATAGAATCAACCACGTGGGTAATCGGCAAGGATATTAAATGCCGGGAGTCACATTGTAATTTTGCAGGAACTCTTGAGCCCAAAGCTGTAAAGCTGCTTCCTCCTGCCGATAAGGACGGGGCTGCTGACTACAGCCTCGTCGCGTTGCACAGATTGCTCCTGGGTTTTCTGCGAAGACCCAGAATAAGTGCCACTGCAAAAGTTTTAAAAAGAGCTATCTCGGAGGAAATTAATATTGTATAGGAAACAATCTTGCTGCATTGAGACGCGCCTGCAAAGCCAAATTACTGTTATTAGAAAAAATGAAAATATGTGACCTTTATTAAAATGTATAGTAGATCAAGTATTTGCCTATAGATATGCAGAATGGTATATGAAGCAATAATAATTAAGTGGATTAGTTGTATACCTCATCTACTCTTGTAATTATTGCTTCTGTTGAATAATGTATCTAAACTAACCTACAAAACCTCGTTGTGACAGCTGGATGAAAGGTTCAAAAACCACACTGACGGGTAATTTCATTATTTGTTACACTTGAGTAAAATATAGCTAATAAGCTGCAGATATTAATTACAGAACTTGAAGTTTAATATGTAACTTGTAGCATGTGCATAAACCACGAATTATGGGCACTGTTACGGTCTTGTCGGTATAGAAATATTTGCCCAACAGATACTGAAGGAAGAGTACAATACGAGAAGGCTGGATGATAGGACACGCAAAGGTCAACTCACTTAGGGAGTGGAAATGTTTTGGACAACAAGGATTTCATTAAGTATTAATTACTCACCAAGTTACTCGCCAGCGCTGTTCTGATGATGAGGTGGTACAGACGGTGGCATTTGTGTGCTTGGGAAGGGTCTCTGCCTTGGCCGAGCTGGCTAGCCTGGGTGTGGTGCGCAGGAAAATCCTGGGCTATGGAAGTCAGTGGGGATCCCTTAAGTATTTCTCTGCCTTTTGGTCAGTGTTGTCTTGTGTAGTTGGACAGCTGGTCTTGTGAGAAAAGGGTTTGTGAATTTTAGTGAGAGAGACCTTGTGGAAAGCTTTCACAGGTTGAACTGTTTGCACGTGTTGTTTCTAGGATTTGGTTTTGTGTTGAAAAGTGATGATATTTTGTAAGCGAGACTTCAGAGCAAGTATCTTTGGCTTTGAACACGAAGTGTCTGCTTCATAGTAAATACTGTTTTCCTAAATCAAATATAGATATCAGAGTCAAGCATTGCTAAGGATATATACTAAGTTGGTGGGTTGCTAGGAGTGACCGGCAATGGAGAAACAAGATGACACTGATGTTCAACCCAGCAGCAAGAGAGGAGTTGTCTCTGCATACCCGTGCTGGCCGTTGCCGCTTCTGTCGCGAGGTACCTGTGCACGCAGAGTGAGCAGCTCTTGCTGGTCTCCTTGCTGCTGTGGCTTGCATCCTTCCTGCATCTGTACGAGTACGTCTGCAGGTATTTTGAGTATTGCTGCCGTGTCCCCATTCCAGCACATACGAGCACCGGGAGGGTCTGGCTTGCGCGCGGCCGTGTCAGCCAAGGCGCTGGTGCTTCAGCGATCAAGTGATGTGGGGGTGAAACCCAGGCGTGTGAGCAGAGGAGGGCTCCTTGCCAGTCCCAGCCGGTTGCACCAGCTGGGTTTGGCTCTGCAGCTAAGCTGCGACTTCCTCGTGCCTCTTTGGGCAAGAGGGTCTCTGCATGAAGCTGAATTTCTTTTTGGTTGCACAGAGGAACAGGAGAAGGAAAAAGCTTTCCCGTTCTCCTCCCTGGACCTTCTCAGAGCTCTCTGAGCTCGGTCTGGGGAAGAAGTGCTGGCCAGTTGCCTCTTGATCCCTTGGGGCAAGCGGGGAGGAGGTGCTGGGGGCATTATTGGGTGCTGGCAGGGCAGATCACCAGCTTTGACTTACTGCTTCACAGTATGGTCTCGGGCATAACCCATTCCCCAGAGGCGTAATGCAACATCTGGTTGCAGAGCAGAAGGGAGGCAAGGTGAGCACGTGATTTGGAGTTCTCGTCTGCCTGTGATCCCGGATTAAACTCGAGTGATTCAAATGCTGCTACCCGCAGGGGAAGGGAGAGGTTGCCACCACATGGCAGGGGTCCGACCTGCTGGAGAAGTGGCTTCTCAGCTGCTGCAACTTACGGGCCAAACCCGTGCTGACCACTTGAAGCTGCGACTAGACACTTAAGAGCTGTTTCATGAGTGTTCAACCATTTTTGTTGTGTAGGGTGATGCTTTGTCAGATAGACGGTCTGACACCCGCTTTAGTCAACTAATTTTAATCTGTGCATGGCATTGATTTGTTCCTTGCTCGCTTCCTGGGCAGCATAGCCAAGTCCTGCCCTTTAGGACAGACTGAAGGGTAAACGTAGGTCTCTTGTTTATTATTTTTTCACCCTGAAAATACTTTTCTTCAAAATCATGTTGTCCATAAGGAGATCTGTACCTTGTTAACAACATGGAGGTTTCATTTCTGGTAGTTCCCAAGTAAAAGGCTTGCCTAGTAGCAGTACCTAGAAGCACGTATTGAAAAACAGTTTTTGTTTATGCATGCAAATGTTTGGTGTTTCTGGGCACTTAATGGACTGCAAAACATAACGAGTCTCTCTTTCCTTGTACCTGTGAGTGCCCGCGGCAGAACTCGGTACGGGAGGGGGAGCGGTGGCGGGATGTAGTGCCAAAATACCTCACTCTTTAAAACGACCTTTCAGATAGCTACGGGTATTGCCAGATGACAGAAGCAGAAGTGTAACAGCAATACTGTGCAACTGCAAGCAGCGAGCTGGCCAATAGGCTCTAGGTCCACCCCGTTTTGAAGGAAAAAAACCCGGTTGAGTGCTGGTGTGTAGGTCCAGGTTTTCAGCTGGGTGCAGCCTTCCCTGTCAGCCCGCAGAGAATCAGCCCCATTCACCACTGTTCCTTTTCAGAGCTCTACTGTTCACCGTCCCGTGGAAGATCTGGGTGTTGAAGAATGAACTCTTTCAAATTTCTTTTCTTAGAGGTGATCCAACATTACCTGGGGGGGGAATATTAACTTTCTAGGCCCCTGTGTTCAGAACAGCAGAATTTAGTTCAAAACCCTTTCAGGTTTTGCTAGCTGTCACTTTCCATCAAGTACTGTCAGTAGGATCTTGGCCTCTTAAACTCAATAAATATCACTTGTTGTATTCATTTTTTCAATTAAGAGCTATGCACTGGGAAATTAAGACAGCGGACTGCAGGAACTTGCTCAGCTACAAGATGCAATTCCCTGAAGAAGGGAGGACAAGCGTTGGTGAGAGTGGACATCGCAATCATCCATAGCAGAGCTCCTGAACCGGGTTCAAGCTGTGCTCAGCCCAGCAAGGAGGAAAAGGAGTGACTTTTCAGAGACATCGACAGCAAGTAGAGTACAGTGGCAGGCGGAGAGAGAAAGGAGGACTTGTGTGAACAACCTCATCAAATGCGAAAAACTTGGCTTTCCCGATAAAGAGGGAGGGGGTTCCGTGCGTTGTAACTCACTGCCAGACAAAAAGCAGTTGCGCCTGGCATGGGAAAGTCTGCTTGTGAACCAAAGGAAATAGAAGAATATTCCAAATGCTTGACTTAATTACCTCTTGAAAAATATTAATATAGTCTGATTTTTTTAAAAAATAATTTATTGGTGTGTCAATGACTGGAGCTTTGTTTCCCTTGGCTGTTTCAGGGAGCTGTCTGGACTGCCAGTATCAGTTCAGCCTGGGTTTCTGTTCTGCAGGAAGATAAAACTGTAGAAATTGTCAGACTTGATCAGAGCAGGCAGTCCATCTGATCAACTATCCTGTCACCAGTTTACTTGAAAAATAAAGGAAGGTTGTTTTTTTCTCTTGCTGCTCTTTAGCATCTTCAGAGCCTCTCTGCTCTACATCTTTTACCTTGCTGTTCAGACTGCCTCTAGCCAGAGCAGAGGGAGAGAAGTGTCTCCAGAAAACCAGTTCATCCCACCTTGGTTAGATATCTGTTCTTGGATGGGAATTCAGTCCCAAAACCTAGCTTCAGAAGTGTAACTTCAAATGATGATAGCTGCATTAGAAGAATCCAGGAGTAAATATCAATGAGAGCTCGTGAAGTAACACTAAACAGAAAATAAATAACAGTTTGAGGGAGAGGAGGGAAGAAAGCTTCAACAGTCGGAGCTTTACACCTCGTACAGTGGTCTGTCTTGGAGAATTTCTGTGTATAGATATGATGAAATATAACCTGTCACCATGTCTGGCCCACAAACTATCTTTCCATTCACCCATCCGTTTGTGGGAAGACGACCTGCATTTTTTCCCCCCTCTCCCTATGTGTATGGGGCACCATTTCTGTTCTTTGTTGGCATTGTGGTAATGCAGCCTGTAAGCCAAGCCATCGATCAGCCTGTGAGGAGATGGAAATCCCATCAGTAAGCGAAGGTGTTGCCAAGGCAGTTCCCAACGGGTACGTACTGAAAGTAGAGAGGAGCTTGAGGAATCACAAGCACTACAAATGTTTCCCTAGTTAACCTCACAACTGAGGAAGACACAGAAGAGTAGGATGGCTTTTTTAACGAGTTGATAGTAATCCATTGGGTTTATGTGATGGTGCACGCTTCCACAATGCACCAGGAGAAGCGTCAACAAAAAAGCGAACCCAGCAAATACCTGCTGCCCGGAGAGCAACTGATGCTAATCCTGTGCTCCCTACATGTGCCCAGAGTGTCTTTTTGAGCTTCAGAAGGCCTCAGAGCCCTGCACTTCAGGCATAAGACAGTGTCTTTTGCATTGTAACAAGCTATGATGCCATGCTGCATCGTACTGAAGTTGTCAGCTCTTGGCTCACTGGTAGGAAAATAATAGGCAGAGTTAGTCAGAGATTGACTGTCCAAGTGCCCCTTTGGACCATTCTTTGTCTGCTTGCAAGGCCTGCTATGAATCAAGATCTTAACAACTGCTGGGTATCTGCGTAAGAAACAAAATAAACATTTAATATGATCAGTATCAGATGTGGGTTTATGCCAAGCACTTCCAAGCGCTACTGTTGGCTTCTCTGGCTTAGCATACAGACATTGGAAGAAACGTCGTTGCATGGTGAATTATTAGGGTACCTGGAAAGTGAATCTTGATTTGTGAGGGCTTCTGTTATTTGACATTAGGCAAGCAATAATTCTGTATGCCCATAAGCTGTCAGCCCTGGTCCTTCCCTGGAAGAGTGTCAAGCAAAGCTCAGATTCATGTTTTGATGACATGAAATGTTTTGTGCCTCTTTGCCTGAGGCCTGATGTTTGTCACAGCCTAGACAGCAGTGACAAAAAACATGAGGCATGGGATTTTCATAGAGTGGTGGTATTTGTCAGTCCCTTGGATCCAGGATATTTTTAAGGGATTTAACCCTGCCCAGTTGATGTGCTAGAGCAGGTTAATTTGATGCTTTAAAACTATTGAATGTAGAAGAATAATTTAAAATATTTTCTTGCAAAATATGATAGGTTTATCTAACTCAGTTTTTCAAGTCAGGCATCTTGATATTAAGCAGAGAGACATAGGTCATTATTTTCCCTATTGGATAAAACTGGAATTATTGCTGCTTTAAATTTTGTTATGGCCAAGCTGTGACTTTTTGCTTTTTATGAGAAACAAGCAGACTCACGTAAAATAGCCATTGTTAATGGTCTATATCATCTGGCAACACTGAACATGCTCAATGGATTAAAACTGAAAGGCTGTCATGATCTGTGTGACTGTGACAGTGTCTCACTTCCTTCTATTGGCTCCTCTCTATGCAAGAAATCCCAGTACTGCTGCTGGATCGTTATTCCAGCTGGGAAACTGTGCTGCAACATCAATGCCAAGAGCCGTGTTTGGCAGACACTGTTCGGCACCCCACCTTTCTTGGGGGCAAAAAAAGATGAAACATAATGCAAGATTTGTTCAGCCATGGACTTTGTAAGATAAGACTCATTGACACAAATCATGACCCAGAACCCTTGAATGTGCAAGGATGTTCTTATCTGATTTCAGTGAGTTTTGGGTAAGGCCATCATGAGCTGTATGATTTTAATTGTGCTGCCGGTTATCATATATATATTTGTGTTTATGTAAGCTTTTTCCATTCCACACAGTCTGTCTATCCATCCTGCTCTGACTCAGTAGTCTCTGTTTCAGTATCAACTTCTGAGGTGCCCGTTCATTTTACAGTTTAAGAGTGATGCCACGTGCGCACAGTTAAGGGTCTCACTTAAGTTGTAAGCCACAAAACCAAATCTGACCTGTGTGAAAAAGAAAACCTGTATTCGGACACAAACACCTTCAATAATGACAAAGGAAATACTGAAAAATTACTGGTGAAGCAAATTGCTTCTTGGATGAAGTGCTCTTACTTGAGAATTTGTCCTGGCATGGAAATCCTTTTTCACATTCATCTCATGCCTCATGTCTGAAGCAAGGACGAGCATGGAAGAGGTCTTCCTATTTGACAGAGACAAGATTCTTGATGCTCACCTTCAGTTCTCATGATATCTTTAATTTCCTACCTTTCACGTTAATTCAGCTTTCAAAAGCTGGAGTGTGTCCAGAGAAGGGTGACGGAGCTGGTGAGGGGTCTGGAGCACAAGTCTGGTGAGGAGCGGCTGAGGGAGCTGGGGTTGTTCAGTCTGGAGAAGAGGAGGCTGAGGGGAGACCTCATCGCTCTCTACAGCTCCCTGAAAGGGGCTTGTGGGGAGGTGGGTGTTGGTCTCTTCTCCCAGGTGACAGGACAAGAGGACATGGCCTCAAGTTGTGCCAGGGGATGTTCAGGCTGGGTATTAGGAAAAAATTCTTTCCTGAGAGAGTGGTGAAGCACTGGAAGAGGCTGCCCAGGGAGGTGGTGGAGTCCCCATCCCTGGAGGGGTTCAAGGAACGTGTGGACGAGGCACTGTGGGACATCGTTTAGTAGGTATGGTGGTGTTGGGTTGGTGATTGGACTTGATGATCTTACAGGTCTTTTCCAACCTTAATGATTCTGTGAAAATTTGTTATATAGTGCAATACAAACCACTGCAGCAGAGATCAAGCCGAGCAAAAACTCCAGCCAGAACCAAATTACATTCCTGGTACCGAGTAGGAAAACTGTACAGAAAAACCCTGCAGAGCTGCTCTGGCTCTGCCATGTGAGCTGTGACGGGGCAGATTTCACCAGCTGAAGCTGTTACTGCCCTTTCCCCAGGAGCATCTGCCCCAGTTGAGTTGCCAGAAGCAGACTTGAGCCCCAGCCCATACTCTGGGGGACCGGACGTGTAGGGAGGTGAAGATGGGTCATGCTAGAATGCCTGACTGTGGAGCCGGACTCGTGTTGGGCTCTAGCTGAGCTTCCTGTGGAGCTGCAGCCCCTTCCAGGAGGGAGCAACAAATGGTTGCGAGGGCAGCCAGAAGCTGCAGCTGTTTGCTCTGTGGACAGGCAGAACAAGGGAAAAGGCAGAGCGATATTCTGCAAGGCTGGATGTTTCCTGGCTGGAAACAGACGGTACCAGTTTATTTTACCACATAGATACAGAAAGCTACAGCAAGTTTCTCCTGTGGAAAAAGGTTATTACATTAGTTTGTTTCCCTTTTGCAGTGGGACTTCTGGAAGTAATAAAAGTTCCTGTTCCTCTTATTAAAACTACTGGTAGCTGATAAGACAAGGGAGCTAGGGAGTTCTGTGCAACTACGAGGCTAACAGCCTCAGCGTGTGGTCTGAATGTCACACAGGCCTGGCCCACATCTCTGGGCATGGAAACTTCATGTACTGGCCCTGATTTTAGCAGACAACCTGGCTGGTCTACATATTCGTAGAATCATAGAATATCTGAAGTTGGAAGGGACCCATAAGGATCATCAAGTCCAACTCCCTGCTCCTTGCACAACTACCTAAACCTAAACCGTATGACTAAGAGCGTTGTCCAGATGCTCCTTGAACTCTGGCAGGCTTGGTGCTGTGACCACTTCCCTGGAGAGCCTGTTCCAGTGACCGACCACCCTCTTGGTGAAGAGCCTTTTCCTAATGTCCGATCTGAACTTCCCCTGATGGAGCTTCGTTCCATTTCCTTGTGCCGTATTGCTGGTCACCAGCAAGAGGAGATCAGCACCTCCCCCTCCGCTGCCCCCCTTGAGGGAGTTGTACACTGTGATGAGGTCACCCCTCAGTGATGAGGTCACCCCTCAGCCTTCTCTTCTCCAAGTGGAGCAAGCCAAGTGACCTCAGCTGCTCCTCATAAGTCTTGCCCTTGAGACCTTTCACCATCTTGGTCACCCGCCTCTGGTCACACTCTAATGACGTCCTTCTTATATTGAGGCACCCAAAACTGGACACGGTTTTGTCCAGGTGGGGCCACACCAGTGCGGTGCAGAGTGGGACAATCACCTCCCTTGACTGGCTAGCTGTGCTGTTCTTGATGCACCCCAGGAGACGGTTGGCCCTTTTGGCTGCCAGGGCACACTGTTGACTTGTATTCAACTTGCCATCAACCCAAACCCCCAGATCTCTTTCCGTGGGGCTGCTCTCCAGCCTCTCATCCCCCAATTTGTATGTATAACCAGGATTACCCTGTCCCAGGTGGAGAATCTGTATATTGCTTAGTAAAATACTGGCTGTTGCAGCAGTTGCTTCTGAAGGTCCAAATGATGGCTTTGCCTCATGCATTGAAGGGCAATAGCCATACAGAGACATTTAGAGAATCTCGGTGCCTTTCCTGGTTTCTCTCGTCTTACAGTGGAAAAGAATACGAATTTGACCTATGCTGAGAACAGGCTCATTTATTCCTCCTCCTGCTGCTACTTAGTGCAGATTTCCTGGTTGATGCAGTGGGGCTGGTGGAGATAAAGCTCTGCCCATTCCCCCTTGTCTCTGCCCACGTGCAAGCTGTTCCCCTAAGCACAGAGACAAGGGATATTTGTAGGTCATTTGAAGAGGGAGGCACCTCACATCTCTTTATTCTCTTCTGTGTTGCTTTGCTGGCCAACTCTTCTCCTTAAAGGTCAAGAGAAGTAATGGCTATAAGCTGTCACAGGCTGTTCTCCTCACCTACATCATATTCAAACAGGGGAACAACTTCCATCATCTTTCCAGCACAGGAAAAATAATATGGCCATTTCCAAGTGATTAAAAATTGGAAGAGGGAATGCTGAGAACTGTAGCCAGCTCAAGAAAATTCATCTCCCTTTAAGCCAGGCTATATATTTTTATGTTCATTAAGTTTTAACACCTCCCAGTCTCACCTCAGCAGATTTCATTTTCTTGGAATAAACTGTTAGCATTTGTATAACTCTGACACAATTATTTTGGAGATTCTTTGAGAGGGGATTTTGCTTCAGAGGTCGAACAAGAGTGTTTGAGTGATTTTTTTGGCTCCAAGCATGGATGTTGTTGTGTTTTGGGTTTTTTTTATTGAATGTGCCTATCGAGACCTCTGGCTTTCTGTATGAAAACAAAATGATGAGACAGACTAGCTTTCCAAATCTGCAGTATTCTCACCATCATCCAACTGATGCTCCTGAGAAGGAGTGTCTGATCATTGCTTATTCGTATGCAGGAAAAAAGTCTGAAAAAGAAAACCGGACAAAGCTCAGGCAGTTCTTCACTAAAAAACATTGTCTTGTTATTGTTGTGCTCTCTGTCTCTTGCCCTTACCAACCCTTCTTTGTTAGTTGGTCTGGACGTTAGCTTGAATGCTTCATCTGAATGTTCTTCTAGTGATAGCACGTAGAAAGTGTTTGGCTTTGGAAAAGCCCACAGGCTACATCAGTTAGAGCCTTCCCAAGTAAAATCCACTATCATTTGGCTGTGGAAATTATGTGGGAGACAGAGGATGGAGTACAGGGCTCATTTGTTGCTCTGAAAGAAAGAGAAGCCATGTTCTTTGCTACCTGTGAATTTAGTTCCTTGAGTCACTGAAAAAAAGTGGCTCTTTAAATCTGTACAATGGCTCATCAAAACCTATGGCTCTGTGGGATATTACAGGCAATGAAACGGCACTTTCCATTTCCTATTGGAAAGGGACTGACACCAGCAGGATTTCTCGCCCCATTTCTGCGTGATCACGCTAGAGAGGTCAAAGATGGGAAGAAAGCACCAAAACTCACTCCAGACTGACACCTATGTATTGTCCACATAAAAGAAGAACGGAGGAGAGATAAGATGGTATGACTAAACTGTCCCGTCTGCTATGCCTGCGGATAAATAGTGATCAACTGAAAACACAGTGAAAATGAGTTGGATCCAGCTGAAAACGCAGCGGTACCGCTGGTGTTGAGCACTCTAGAATGAAAGTGTGTCCTGAAATGGCTTGTTGAGCAGCATCGCTCGAAGCCGGTGCCATGGGCGATGCTTTAGACGCTCCATGCTGTCAGGAGCTTTGGGGCTTTGTTCTTTCCTGCTTACTCTGATTACCCACTCGTGCTTTTCCTTGTTGTGGTAATCGTGTGTCCAGCCATTACTTGCCTCCTGCACTGAGAAACACTTTCAGGCTCCTTTCTTCCAGCCAGTCCTTTCCCTACCTTCTCGCCCAGGCTCAGCTCCCTGCAGGGTCTGGGACAAACTGCTTGCGGACCAAGGTAATACAGTATTCCTGTTGCAAGGAAACCTCAAAGCTACACCCTTGGCTCTCTTCCTTGCCTTTCATTTCTCCCTCTGTTTTATATGTATATAAAAAGGGAGTCCCTTAGCTGTTTGCGACAGGGATTACGAAAATAATACCTCCGAAGCGTTCAACAGTATGCTAGAAGAACGGGGTGCAGTGTTGGGGTCCTTCAACTACACGAAGAGGGTGCTGATTAATAGTAGTGACCTAATTGACTTAATTTGGGTTTGTGTTTCCTGACACTGGTATATTAAAAATCATTTAAGGGGTTTATTGGTAGTATTATTTGTGTTATGTGGCACTAGGCTATTCCCTAGGATTTTTCGATACCTAGCCAAAGTCTAGCTGTGCTCTCGATGGAATCAAGAGTTCCCCAACACTTGCAATGAAGTTTGTTTTTGGTTTGGTGCTCCCAGCAGTGACAATAGCCATTTAAAATTTAAAAAGTCAGTGGCAGGTTGAAGTTGGACTTCTCTTTACGGACTGGCGGTCCTAACCCATTGCGTGTGTGTCACTGTTTAATGGCCTCGGCCACGTGCAGCGAGTAACTCACTTTGCCTTACCGGCTGAAATGGCAGCAACTCTGACTGGAGGAGTAGCAAAAGTAGCGTGAAACAGCAGAGCGCACTTTTGGATGTTGCCTGATGGCTTCCGTAAGCAGCGGATCTATTGTCCTTGTCTGTGTGTCTAGCTGGAACTGTATCGCTACCAGATGGATGCGACATGAGGTGAAACAAGTCTCGGTGTGCGCTCTGACTGAGTGCATATAAGAAAAGTGGAAGAGCCGCATAGCAAAAAGCTCAGTTGCTAATACATCATAATTTCCGAATGGAAAACATATTCTTAAAACTATTTTCATAGAGAAAAATTGAAAATATTGTGCAACTGCCCGCAGTAGTTAGAAATGTGAATGCTTACTGGAGTAAAAGGAGCTTGACAAGCTACAAAATTCCTGCTCGCACATTCAGTACGGTTACGGTTCTAGCACACACACACGTCTGCAAGCAGAAAAGATGCGATACGTCAGAGAAGCTCTTGCTGTTTGCCAGAGGTCTTAAGGGGATCTTCTATTTCATTCGGTAGTAATGCCCTTTTTGTTGACAAAAGTAAATTGATGACAGGCAAGAGGGAAGCATTTGGTGGAAAAATTCTGTTGACCCTTCTCAGATTGAATTTGACCACAGAACAGGATACCAGCAGTTGCAGAAATGATAGATTATTGTAATGACCGGCAGAATGGCCTTTTGGCATGTTTAAATGGCAATAAATTTCACTAGGAAGAGGGCAATTTAACTACTTTAGGGCAGTGAGGATACTCTTTGTTTGAGGTGTAAATAAATTGCGGTTCATTAACAGTGCACATATTACGTTCACGGTGCAACTCTAAAGCAGGGGATGTTAATATTTAATTTAATTTAAGCAGGTATGCTTTGCCTGTTTGAGGTTTGCATTGTTTTTTTTTTTTTTTACTCCAGACTTCGGTAACTTTGGGCAACAATTTTTCAGGGGCCCTTTACCCTCCTAAGGCCACCCATGCGTGCACAGCTCCAGTAATCCCAGATTAAACCAGGGTGCACAACGGAGGATAACTGCTTGGGTTGACTTTTCCAGCCAGTATAAATAACTGTGCCAGTTGGTACCACTTTACACCAGCAAAGCCTCCGGCTTTTGGTATGTGGTGTTAAGTACTAATTGAGTAGTCATGAGAAATGCGTGGAGCCAAAGCCTTACCAGTTATGCCGGTGTAAACCGAAGGAAAGGCACTGAATTAAGCAGGTGGGGGCAGAACCACAGCGATGTTACTGCTGGCAGAATTTATTTCTCATCTTTTACCTTGACTCTGAAATTCCCCGTGTCCCTCGCTCGTTATTTTGGCACGGTTCCTTGCTGAACTCTGCTGTTCGGCGAGGAGAAGGGGGGCAGGGAGGAGACATACCCGATGCAGTTTGACATTTCCTCAAAAAGATTGTATTAAAATCCACTTACATTTAGAGCGCACTCTCATTTTGGAATGCTAATAAGGCATCGTTTCATCAAGGTAAAGGGAGCAAAATCTAATCAAGCCAAAGACCAGCTCGCCTTGCTGTTGACTGTGTTCCTGAAACATCATTTTAAAAGGTTGCTTTTAAGCGTAGCTAAAAATGACAGACTTAACAAAAGTTTATAAATAACCGTATCGCTTGGCTACTTACCCCTGTCTGTAAGAAGTGAGCCTTATTTCTGTATTAAAGATTTTTGGGGCTGGCTATGAGCTCATATCCATGCCGCTGTTTGCACCAGCGGGCAACCGTTCCCCCAGGATCGCATTCAAGTGATGGGAAGGCAAGAAGATTTCTCCAACCCTTGGCCACTATCTCCAATAACAGGAGCTTGGCCACGACTTTTCTTCTGGCTTTGAAAAAACCAAACCTCAATGGAGGAGTCATTTAAAAATCTAGTTGTAAAGCCAAACAAATCAAGAAGTGGTCCCTAATAAACATCATTCCAGAGCCAGGTTTAAAAAGAAATGACTAAGGATTTGTTTATGGGGAAAAAAGTCTCGAGATAGTGTGGACAATCCTTTCAACAACACACAGTAAAATAAAAACTGTACTTCCAAAATCAAATAATACAAGTAAAGTATTCGACTCCAGGCAGCTCAGGGATCACCCTGGAAGAAATGTGGGGGGTGACGGCAGGTGTGTGTGGCAGGCGGACCGGCACACCGGCATCTTGAGATGGCAACTTAGTGGGGAGATAGGGCAGGGCTAGGCACAGGACTTGGAAAGTGGAGATAAGTGCTTTAACCCTGACATAGCAAAAAAGGGATGCAAGAAGGGAAGTGCCAAAAAAAACGTGTAGGACTCCTACAGCTGGTTGAAGTTGGTGTGACTGGGATTCCCATTCTGCAGGGATTATTTTTTTTATTAACGCAGCACCCGAATGCCTTGTAGTGCTGCATGAAACAACGTGACTGATGTGCTGCTGGCTGCTTTACCTGCTCCTGGCGTGGGAAGGCCTGCTAGCGAGGAAGGACAGGGGTGCCGTAGCAGAATGCTTCTAAGCGGGGCGGTTCTCATCTGAAGTCAGTCGTGGCTCTGATTAATAGACTTTGGGCAGCTACCTTAGACAAGGCATCTCCCTGAGAAAGTCTCCATCTGCACTGCAGCCTCCCAACAGCCATCTACTGTTCACAGATATGTTCACGTTGGTAGGGGAACCAGAAGGTTGGCCAAGATAACAAATGGGTTCAAAGGTCCAGGCGTAATGGGGTAATTAATGTACGGCCTTTGGGTGTGACACAGCAGGTTGCCTAGATAAGATAAATCCAAAAAGCTAAGGCATCCCATAAACAGGGAGAGAACGTGAATTCCTTGAATTGGGAGTATTCCATGTTTTTCTACATACAGGCACCTGCGCAGTCTTAGGGCAATCATTCAAGCCCTCCAACACTTCCACCAGTCTCCTGCGGATTGCTTGTCAAGATGCCCAGTTAATACTGAGCACCGGTTTAAGGAGAGAGCGCCTCCAGAAAGTTTCCCAAGGGCGGTGCTGGTTTCTGTGCACGCTAGCGGGGTGAGAGTTTTCTGGGGGAGGGTGTTGGATCGGTCCCCTTGGGTTACGGCGGTGAAGCTGGTTTTTTGCCACTGTGATCCAGCGTTGCGCGACTGCTGCTGTGCGCAATGTTTCTGCTGGGTTTTGCTGTCTTCATCGATGCTAAGTTGTTTCTTGTTAAAGCTTGTAATGTAGAGAGACAAGACAGGCATGAGGAATTTTCTGTTCCTATTATACTGCTGGAAGAGGAGACTTGGAGAGCTGAGTGAGTTGCCCCCTCTCTCGTGTAAGACACCTGCCAAACCCAGAAGGTACATCTTGCACCTCTTATGTCCCCATCCGGCTCAGGCTCTTAGCCACAGGAACGTTTTTATCTCGTTTTCTTTCTTTGTTTTCCCTTTGGAAGCTTTCTCACCCATGTAAAACATTTAATGTTTTACGTGTACAACCAATAAAACTATTTTAGCGTTGTTTTTCCCCGGTGATGAAAGTCTGAGGCTGAAGGTTGCGTTTAAGCAACCTACAATTACAGATGCCTCACGCAAGCTCCTTCCTTTCAGTTCCAGGGAAGAAAATAACATTATTGGCAGTACATTCTTCTGATTCGTTCCTTTTGTGCCCATGGCCCATTTAAGGTTTGTATCCTCTCGAAGGTCAAGATTGCTATTTTTTTTATTACAATAGCATATTGTTGAAATGCTATCAGTGCATGTTGAAAGAGAAGGAAGCACAGCATGCTGCATTGTCCTGGTTTTGATAGCAGAGAGTAACAGTATTGGCTCTGAAAGCTTTTTGAGAGAACGAGGAGTAGGAAGGAAAAGCATTTGGTAGTTGATGCCTGTCCTGGTTCTATCACATCGCCCTCTTGAGCTTAGATTTTACGATTTATTATTTGTATTAATGATTATTTATATTCACTATCATTTATACTTATTGTTTATTTATGGTTATAACACACTCATCATACAATATTAACCAACCTATAACACTGTCATTGACGGCTGTTTTTTCATTATCCTTCATGAATATTTTAGTGTAGTCTGCCCAAGTCTTTTAGAAAAGCGTTCAAAAGTGCTATGTTGTGAAGTCCTGTGAATACTAAGCTCTACATCCAAATGCTGTTTATTACGTCTTCTCAGGCTTATTTAGATTTGTGTTATGCAAACGTGTCCTGATAGGAAGAATCAGCCGTACGTGCATAATGATGGTCTTATTGAGTAGCCTCGGGTATAATTACCTCCTACTTGGGAAATTAAAATCTGAGAGTGGAAGTTTGCCTTTTTTTTTTTTAATTTTAGGAAAAGGACAGAGGCTTTGGGTTTACAATTGAATTCCCTAGACAGTTCCGTATCTGACATTATCTGGTGTTCACTATTGTACTTCCTTCACCCTCAGGGACAGAAGAAGGGCTTTGCTGGATTAAACTTACTGGGTGCAGTATCTTGACAATGCAAGAAGACAGAACAAAACCAGGTGGTGGGCAGTTTAGAGATATGCTAACTCCTTTCTGTCAGAAGCTGGCTAGTGCCTGAGGCAGGAGAGTTTGTCTTTTCCAGAACCGTTAAACCCTCGTCCAGCATCGGGCGCAGGGTAATTTCTGTCCCAGTGCACAGCAATACGGCGAGATGACTGTAGCGGCTGTGATTTCAACCACACTTCAGTGCAATCCGGCTTTATCGAGCTACAGGTTATCAAAATAGCTCGTTAACCAAAAGGCTGTTAGTCTAGTCAATAGTTTGAGGAGGATAGTTGTTAAAAGGTTTCTTCTCCCTCCCCAAAACCACCCCTGTGCCTGCCGCACCATAAAGAACGCCCAAAATCACCCAAACTTCTCCCGGCTGGGAATCCTTTTCCCTGCTGCTCTCACACTGAGCTGTCATCCCACAAGGTGCGCGTTTTTGAGCAAGGACCATGGTCAAGGCAGGCTCAACTCCTCCTTGGGGGATTTCCAACCCTAAACCCAGGGTATCCTTTTCTGATGCTGCTTATCCTGCATGGGGAATTTTCCCTCCTCCTCCTCCTCTGAGGATACCTACTGAGAGCAGTAGCAGCCCTTGTAATGATTAAGCCTCTCTCTCCGGTAAAATACTGTGCTTCCATTATCACAGCACCATGAGCTAACCATTGGGGACGGGATCCTGCAGGGAGCCGGGCTCTGTTCTCCTCCTCTTCACATGGATGCTCGGATGGACTTTGCTGGGAGGAGGCTTTTGGCCGCTGCGGAAACGAGGGGGAGGAGCGCGGCACCATTCTCAAGGCCCTTTGAAAACATGCCATGGTCGAAGCGTGCCAGGCGGATCGGCACGGTGGACCAGATGTGTGTTTTGCAAATTAATGAAATGCCTTTTGAAATGCTTTTAAGTAAATGAGAGTTAAATTCACCCTAATTGCATTAGCCTCTATGGAGAGCAGTGTCTATTCAGGGTCACGTCGGTCTGGTTTTCAGACGCATTTGGCACCTTGCAAACCAGGCTCCTCTGTGTGGAGAGGAGGGCGGGCGGACGTGTGTGTGCCCTAGCAGCACCCCGATCCTGCAAGGTGCAGAGGGACGGTGCCAAGCACCCACTGGAGCAAATGGGAGGTCATCTTTTGCCTGCCGGGAGCTTTGAGACATGGGAGTTGAGCGGGGCCGGCACCGGCCCCGTGGGGTGCTCAGTGTGCTGTTGGGGGCTCCCCAGCAGTGGGTGGGGGTGAGGGGTGGGGGTGCTGGCTGGGTGGTGCTGAGCACCCTGCGGGACCCGCCGCTTGCAGACCTGGTGGGGACAGAGAGGCAGGCAGGGAGACGGCGAGGGTGAAGGCGAGGTGCTAGACGGCTTCTCCATCACCAGGGCCGCCGCCTTCATCTTCGTCGTGGTCCGCTCCCTTTTTTCAGATGGCACTTTGACAGAAGATTAATTCAAGTCAGCTGCTGAAAATAATTATTGCATTATGGGAGCAGTAATCATTATTTAGAACATGATTAAATATGTCTGCGTCTATTGACTCTGCCTATGATTTATGTATTTGTTTAGTCAATAGTCTAATGTAAATGATGTAATTAATTATAGATGGTGGTGTCAGGTCATTGGTAAAAACAATCTGATGAGAACAAGGGCTCTGTTTTTTCCTGACAGATGCAGAGGGAGGGCGGGAGGGACGGGCAGAGTTGAGGGAATTCCAGGGGAACTTTTTCATGTGTGAATGGCGGCTGGGATCTCAATTTGCATGTTGTCTTTCTCTTGTTCAGCATTCGTTTAGAAATTGAAATAACTTGTTAAGCAAAGGGGAAGGGAACACATGATTGCAAAGAGGACACCTGGGAGTAGTGACGGCGAACAGCTAAAGAGCCAGCTGCTCCCTAACACGAGAGAGCGTGCCACTATCATTTACCGCTTCATAAAATTAAATGTTTTCCAAATTAAATCAGTAGGCAGCATGCAGGAAGACCTACTATCTCTAATAACAATTTTTCAATCAATATCGGGGGCCCGGCTGATCTGGAATCGGAGCGGAGGAGTCTGGGATTGGCTGGGGGGGAGCGGGGAGACAGGGAGAGAGGGGGGGGATGCTTGAGTACCGCAGCTTTCAATCAAAGCAAAAGTTAAAAAAAATATATATGCATGGTGGATTCTCCATCACTGTGAGTCTATTCCCCATAGAATTTTCTCTTAACTGATAATTCGGTCAGTCACATTCCTCAGAGGGAGGTCACGGGTCACCCCAGCCCCTGTCAGGCCTCAGAGAAACCATTTCCATTTTAATGCCACAGCTATAATCTATCAAAGATGTGATGTACAAGATACAATGAATTTAAGTGGTCTTCATATATCACTGAGCTTTCATGCCTTCACCTGGGTAATAGTCTGAATTACTCTCCCTACCTCACAATCTGTCACCCCCAGTAAAATAACTGCCACGCGGGTGTTAATGGCAGGTTTGTCCAAATTGGGGCCGTGGTAGCCCAAGGCATTCCACATCATAAACTTTAGCATTCAGTGCTTAGCCTGGCGGTGTCAGCAATTGAAAATTATTCCGTAAATACTTCCGCCGCGCTGTTCTGCTCATGTTTTTATTTATGGCAGCTAAAATAAGCGTAGCGGGACGGCGCAGAGCGCAGCTGCGAGTGCGATTGCACGCCTCCCCGCGCGGCTCGCCCTGCCTGCACGCACACGCGCAGCCTGGGACAAAGCTATGAACGACGCTATTGAAATTTTGCGGCTGCCGCCGCTAAGCACTGAGAGACCTAGGCGTAGGTAGGCTGATACTTTCCGTAGCAGTTAGACCGCTAGTGCTTCTACTAACGGCAAAGTCGGGTTATTTATCGGTGCCCGGTGGCAGAGTTGTCTGTGTCCGTACCAGCTAATGCCTGCAGGTTAAATGGGACATATCCGATTGCCCTTCCATAAGGAAACACTTCGAGTGCCACCCTGGAGCTCCTGGGTTGCCTAGCCTCCTCCGCGATTGCGTACAGAGTTGCGAGTCCCAAATCTGTTCTTGTGTTCCCAGGTCTCAGGGAGGTCTCCCGAGCCGGAACTGCGGCAGTGATTGTAATTGCTGGTGTAATTATGCCTGTAGGAATACGGATTTCTTGCTTTGCTTTAAATGAGCTCCTGTGCTAAAGCGCGGTTCCAGCTTAGCAAGCTTATTTCACCACCCCAGGCTGCGCGTGGACTCTGGTTGAATGTCGGGAGACACCTACTCTCTGACAATAAATTAGAAAAAAAAAAAAAATCCATCCTATTAAATCATATGAGGCCAAACTAGGCCTATAAATCAGAGCAGTGGTGGGGGAAGGAGTGGGAGAGGAGGTCTGAAGAAGCGCAGAATCCTAGAGAAGTCTCCCAAAGTTGTTGGGCTGCTAAAGCCGACCTGCGGTGAAGGCTTTGGTGGTGCTGCATTTGGGGGGAACAGCTGGAGGAAGAGGCCCGGAGGTGGTGTGGGTCCCCGAGAGCTGGGAAAATGCCTCTGCCACGTCCCAGCGCAAACACCTTGCTTGATTCAACTCGCTAGTGAAGCCTGGGCCGGACACAAGTCCCATCGCATGAGAGCATCCACTTTGGAGGATGCAGGTATGATTTTTTGGTTTTATCTTGCTTTGTAGGTCTCTCTTGTATAACGCTCAGAATCTAGTGTAGGGAAGATATTGGCATGTTAGATACGTGAATTACTGCAGCGGTGCTCTCATCTGGTCTGTGCTGTGAATACGGGCTGTTCTCCTCTAACATGCTGCAGGGGAAGATGCAGTCATGTGTGATCCTTCCTCGCCAATCTAAGCCCAGTGCAGTTATTGCCTCTCCCATCCTATTCAGCTCCATGGCCATCAAGCAGCATTGAAGGGAGAGGGTATGTTATTTGGAGGAGATCCTGCTGCGATAGGGAGATAGTGGCCAATGGCTATATATTGGTCCAACTTAGTTGAAAAATCAGCGGGTGTGAATCACACCCTTTGCTGCTGCCACAGAGGTGGTGCAAAGATTTGTAGACTTTTAAACAATTTTGTTTTGTGTGGGCTGCGGGAAGCTGCTGTGAGTCAGTCATTTCCATTCTTTTTTATCTATTCGCCTTCATCCATTGACCATGTCCTCCTGGAAAATAGGACCCCACAGCTCAGAGTCTTGCCTGACAAGAGAAGGCTGCCCACAGCTTGTTTTGTTTCTTGAAATCCAACGTCAAATGATGTTCTCCACCCTGGGCTTGGGTACCATGTAGAGCTAGAAGAATTATTTCCTGCTTCAGTTATCTTCTTATTGTATATTAAAATAACGTCGCTGTTTGCTGATAGACCATTATGAATTCGCCATCCTGATGCAGTTATATCAAATCCTATTTATTTCTATGGCAGATGTAGCTGGTTTGGTATATGCAGTTAGTAATAGGCTCACTGTAAATTACAACTGCTGCCCATAGGCGTATCGCCGTATTTGTTTACAAAGAGCAGGTCAAAAGTTACTGTGTGCTCTCGGTAGCTGTTGTCTTTAGTTGGAGACCTTCACCAAAGTCGTCCACACCTTCAGGCCCCCAGCAGATATGAAAAATAGCTGAAGCGATACAACACACAGTTTGTGACGACTGTGCTCTGCGCTTTCCGCAGTAAATACCCAGGTTGACAAAGACGACGTGCACAGTGATGAAGTGCGAAACTTCCAGGCAAAATTTTTCCTGTGGGAAAAACCCCTTACCTTGTAAAAACGAACACAATGACCACGGTTCTTCTGTGACCCCGGTGTTTGCTCAGTTCAGAAGGCACAAAGCTCTCCTCAACCTTTCAGGGTCAAATCGGGCAATAAAAACCTGACTACACGCTGGGGTTTCAGCCTCGCTCCTTGTACATGTTGCAGCCCTACGACCCGTCTCCACAATCCTGATGTTAACGGAGCCCGGAAAATATTTGCGAAGTTGCATTTTGTCCTAGGTGTTTCCAGACTATGTTACAAGGGGGATAAAATGCCATACTGTCTCCGTAATCGTACGTGCGTAGCGATAAGTGCAACACCAAAGAAGTGTCTAAATGAAAGATATTTTTTGTAATCTTTTTAATGGAGGAAAACAATTATATCCTTTAGCTTCAGTAGGACTTGATTTTTAAGCACATCTCGGAGTACTTTCCTAAATCAGGATCTTGATTTCTAGCATTGTGCTTTTTTCTAACTTGGATAACATTTACAATAAATTGAACTCTTTTCTCTTTTGACATGTTATGCTGATCTATGGCTTGCCTTTCATTTTGTCCTGTTAACTAGAAACCCACTTCATCATGAAATATGTTCCTCATACTTTCTCCTACATAGTGAGAAAAACATTGATAAACGTCAAGTGCCAGCCATTTCTCAAAAGCTTCGTACAGATCTCAGAGAAGGGAAAATAAATACTAAGCAAGCGCTGCTTGTTAAACTATAAGCTGACCATAGGAAGGAGTAGATGGAAGCGGGCACTGGAGGGGACGGACTGCAGCAAGCCATGCCTCTGCCTGTCTTACATCCAGCATGTAGGAGGCTGTGGAAAAAAGCATTTGACTTCAGTTTAGGTGGAGATGGAATAAAGCGCTGATGTCTGTCACGTCTAACCATATTATGTTGTTGAAAGTGTGGGGCTTCAGATGAAATGCTACAAGCGGCAGTGACCTTTCCCCAGCGCTCCTCCTGAGGGTAAGCAATGGACTGGTTGGAGTAAATAGTCTCTCGTTGCGCTAATGTTGAGCTTAAAATTGCCCCTAGAATTTCAGGTGAAACTCGTTTCCTTGGAGGCTTTTAGGAAATAGGGCTAAGGCGGCTTTAGTCAAGTTATAAGGCAGCATCTGCTAACGTGGGCTAACGGTCGGAATAGTAGAGCAACCCAGAGCTGGTTGTTTCTGTAACCTCCGAACCTGCTGCAGTTGGCCCCCGCCTAATCCTTACGCATCCCGAACCTTGGGTTCAGGGACGCTGACATTCGCTGCCCATTGTGCGACGGAGAAGCTGTTTGAGCTAAAGAACAGTATTGGCAGAGGAACAAATGGCTTTGAACTGACTGTGAATAAATTTAAGCAATTACATTATTTCTAGCCAGCAGAGGAATGAGGCTCTGGAAGAGCCTTCTAATAGGAAAAGAAGGAACTGAGCCCTGGCCAGCTTTAAAACGAAGCTTGATGGGATTATGAAGATAATTATACCATAGAGTCCTCCACAGCCCCCTCGATAACTGCAGGCTGTGTCCGTGGGCCCGGCTGCCTCTTCCAGCCCGAAGCGCGCCCACAGGGAAAGCTGGTTTCGAAGGGGTCTGCGTGAAATTCCTGTTGGGGCTCCCAGGGGCTCTCACGCCGCCGGAGAGCTTCGCAGGCGTCCCCATTTCTCTCAGCCCTGCTTTCCTTTTCCCCTTTCTTGCGTGGGAGATGAACCTCTTGGATTCCTTGGGGACATTTCACACGTAGCCGCAGGCATCGGTGGACAACGCGTGGGCAGCCGTGGTTTGTGGGCATGGTCCTGTTAACCCAGGCCCCTCGTCTCTGCTGTCCTCAGCAGATGGGGAAAGGCCTACTGCTCTGGCTGTGCAGAGACCCTGACACCATGATTTTTCTGACAAAGGGGGCAAAAGCCTCCGGGATCCCTTCTCGCGGCAATTGGAAAACCCTGCCGCAGGAGGAGGCAGGCGGGCAGGGATGCCGGAGGTCCTTGCCCACGCTCCTGCCTCAGGCAGGGCAAGTCGGGACCCATCCGGATGGGTTTGTACCGCCGTGAGAGACGTGGTTTGCTACTCCGGGACTCGAACTTTTAAGTCAAGGTAGCGTCATTCCCCTCTGTTTTTTTTCATCCCAGCCTTTTTTGTTGGGTGAGCAGGGTCACTTGTGCTTTCCGAAAGAACGACGGCCGCGCTGGAAGCAGGAGTTTGTCGTTTGGGCTTGCGCTTGCAATTACATGCCTGGAGGCTGAGGGGCCCCTGCGGCCATCGCTGGCAACACTCGCGAGGGATCAGGCCCTGCCTTCATTTTTATCCCTAAGGATAGGAAGTTTGGTAACTTGGGAGACAGCATCGTTACAGGGAGTGAATAGGTGGCAGCTGGAGTTGTTCAGTCTGGAGAAGAGGAGGTTGAGGGGGAGACCTCATCGCTCTCTACAGCTCCCTGAAAGGGGGTTGTGGGGAGGTGGGTGTTGGTCTCTTCTCCCAAGTGACAAACGACAGGACAAGAGGAGATGGCCTCAAGTTGCACCAGGGGAGGTTCAGGCTGGATATTAGGAAAAATGTCTTTCCTGAGAGAGTGGTGAAGCATTGGAAGAGGCTGCCCAGGGAGGTGGTGGAGTCCCCATCCCTGGAGGGGTTCAAGGAACGTGTGGACGTGGCACTGCGGGACATGGTTTAGTGGGCATGGTGGGGTTGGGTTGGTGGTTGGACTTGACGATCTTGCAGGTCTTTTCCAACCTTAGTGATTCTGTGATTCTGTGACTTGCCCTGAGGTGTCAAGCACCCCGAATTCCAGCTTCCAGCATTAAATCTGTGCTAGGAAGGGTGCTCTGTGCTTATTCCCCTTGCAGGTGCTACAATTCCTGCTCCTCATCACAACACGTGTTTTACAGCACGTGCACACAACCGCAGGGCTCCAAGGCCCCGTGCTTTACAAAAGCTCAGTGCAGACTGCAAGTGGCAGAAGTCACCGTTGCCTTTCTCCTAGCCCGGCTCTGCCGAGATGCATGTCAGCGCCACGGAGGAAGGAAGCCTGGAAGGGTCAGCAATGATGAGGCAGCAAAAATATAAGTATGGAAAAATTAGACCGAGCTACTGATAAAGAAACAAATTCGGTTTTCCCCAGGTCAAAGACATTTTTATTAGCAGTTTAGTACTTTGGTACGGTGCAGATATACAGCATATATGCTCCTTCCCAGAATTTCACCCTCTGTTCAGATGAGAATTTGCCCATAAAGCTCCAGTAATGTTTTTCTTTTAGTAGTGACACTTAACAAAATAATTAGGCAATTAATTGCCTAATTCCACAAGGAGCAGCCGTTATTTCTTTTACTTAAAACATGTAAAAAGCTGTGTCATTTATTGATAGAGAGTCGCATAATATTCCATGGCAGAACAGCCCTCTGGAGACATTACTCTATATGCTGCGAATGCATTTTGAGAATAATAAACAAAACTCAGCTAAATCTTAAATGGGCTCATTCCTGTATTTAAAAAATACTGCCATTCATTACAATTATTTATTGTTTATCAGTGCACAGACGACCGCAGCCCGGCAAGAACGACCCAGCCTGTACCCCCAGGAATTTACAGCCGCCAGCTCGCTTCTCGTACCGATACCTGAGCAGCTGCACTCACACGAGCGCTGATTCAGCAAAGGGCGGGAGGACGTGCCTGGCTTTCGGGAGGGCAGCAGGCTCCCAGAAGCCCAAGCTTAGAGCGGGTACGCGTTGCTTGCTCAGTCCGAGCCTTGAATACTTCTTCCCCAGGTACAGATGAGAGAACCTGCGGACGGGATTCCTCCCAGCCAGTAAGGCGGCTGCAGGTGCCGAACTATTTTAATACAGAGCTTTAATGACGGTATTAACAATCATTTTGAGATCAAGAGTTTGGCAAAGGTGGAAGTGAAGGCGGTGCCGGTACCATTAGTTTGCTTATCTTCGGGTAAAATATCTGACTGCTAGGTAAAATCAGGTGTGAAATCTTCATTTATACAGCAAGTGCTATTCTGGGTTTCTTGTTGCAAGTAGATGGACATAAATTCCTTGTAAACTACATATACCAATTTAAAGCCTCTGTAAGACTTAATGTTATATTTCAATGGTACATTATCTGTTTTTTGCTGCTTAATTTAGTCTATACGGTCTTCACCCTCGCAATAGCTAAGCATCAGACCTTTCGGGTTAAGGTAGCGCCGTTATCAATATAGTCAAGATACTGTATTGAGGGGCAAACTCATCCAAGATCAAATGAAAACAAGCTACGATCTGAAAAAGACTTGGACTTACCACTTCCCAGAAAGGGAGAAATGCCATCACTGTGGGTCTGCTTGTGTTCCCGAGGTGCCAGATGCACGTGTACGGGAGAGATAAAATCCCAAACTCCCGGCTGGTGGCAAATCTGAAAATTGGAGCTGGGTGGCAGAGGCACTGCAGTGGAAGTGTTGCTGCTGAGCTGTGCAGCTAGCAGGCTTGGAAGCAATTTAATTATCGGCTGATTTTTGCTTTGCAAGAAAACCACCAGAAAGCCCAGTGTTGTCATAACGTGCCGCTGCGATGTTCTTCGTATGGTGCATTTTCATATTTCATTTTGAAACTAAACCCTTGGGGTTTTTTTTTTTATTTTATTTTAACATGCTTTCTAATATGATACTGAGCTTTTAAAATGCAAGTTGGAATGTTACTCAGCGTGCTCATCGAAATGTCAGTTTGTCAGAAATGAAACGTTTTGATTAGGTCATCCTTAAAATAATTTTTCTGGAGCTTTATTTTGCAAAGCATTTGGCAGCACTTCCTCCTACGTGAAGCAAAACCAAATATTGAAACCCCAGAGCCTTTGCAAACTGTACATCTGTCTCCGTACCACTCCGACAGATACACAGCTATTCTTTTCCCTTTCTCCCCAGATAAAGAGGAATTTTATTTTAAATGCAGGGTTTTTAATGCCTGAGAAAATAGGGCAGTCACAGAGCCATGGTTTTAAACAAACTTTATTTGGGCGCTTGACTGACTGGCAATTGTGGGCAATCATTTTAGCTGTCACAAGGCCCAGAGAAATGTGGGAGAGCTCTTCCATGAAATGTTTATATTTCATAAACAAAATGATGTGCTTAACAGTCAGAGTGATGGGAGGGTTCCGGCTAATGCATTTTCCAATGTGTGAGGCAGATTATTAATGCGCTCCAGTAGCTGTTAATTTCAGTTTGCCGGAATGATTTATGGGGAGGTAAAGGAGAGAGACATAATCTAATTGAGATCAGAATCGCTGTTCTAGTAGAGGAGCACCAGCATGGACCCCAGCCGCAGCGGAATGATTAATATCTAATAAGCAAATAATCCGTTAAATTATTATAAACATTACTTTTGACAACTCTTTTGTTGCCGGGGGAGAAAGCAAAAGAAGCAAACAAAGGTTAGCAAAACCCCGGGTAAATTTTTCGGGTATTTCTCTTCCGTTACGCAAAGATAAAGGTTGGATGCCGGGGAGAAAGAAAACAGCGGCTTAGGAGGGAGCGTACGCCCTGATCAATTGTAAGTCAGCGGGGGAAGCATTGATGCTGTAATACGAACAACAATTGAACGATCAGAAGAAAATCAATCTCCCAAAGGAAGAGAGAGACAGGGAAAACTCCCGTGCTGTCGGCGTGATCCACGGCGCGGTTCGCAGCCGGCGGCTCCCTGGTCATTACTGCCCTCGTTAGTATGTCCTGCCTGCGCCCCTGCCTGCGCTGCCCTTTGTCTTAGCGATGGGGAGGGGGGTATGTGGGCACTCGGCGTCTCTTTATGGCACGCTCCCGAAAGGGGTTGACGGCCGTGCTAATCTCCCTTGTCTCCAACGCCCTGCCGTAATTTTTGCGTTTGTCGGGTTGTTTGCATTTAGTTTTCTTTACCCAGCAGGTGACTTGGATTTAGCCCTTTCCCAGCCGCGCACAGGGAGCCAGCGTAAATTATTTTGGCTGTGCAAAGGGTGTTGGTGGTGCGTATGTGGGTATGTGCGGGTACACCTGCAAGCAGCTCCAATTCATGTTAAAAAATAATTCAAGGAAGCCCAATGAATGTGACATAGCGCAACACAAAGCTTTGGGCAAAAAAACCCTCCTCTCTTCAGTTTCTCTTCCAGAAGGGCTGTTTGCAGGAGTAAATTTTGTAGGTAAACTATGCACCTAGCCTTCCCTCGATTCTCCTGCACTGCAGAGTATTAAAAGTGCATTTTGGATTAGTCAAAAACAAAGGATGAGAAAAAAATCCATCAAAAGTCTTGTGGGATTGAACAGAATGTTTTTCTTGACCAAAAATTAAATATTTCATTCATTGTCAGGCTTTTTGTAATCAAATGAGATATGTATTAAATAAATATTTCCAATTAAAAAAAAAAAGGTGAGCATGTTGAAAAATATTAACTAAATGTTAACCAAAATTTTTCTGTGTGCCTGACATGGACTCAGGAAATATTTGGCTAGAATCAGGGAGCAATTTAGCCAAAGGGATCTTTGGGGGTCATCCAGTCGAGCCCTGTGCTCAGAGCGGGGCTACCATCTCAGGGCCAGGCTCAGGACCTCATCCTGTCCAGTAGCTTCTCCACGGGTGGAGATCCCGCAGCCTCTCTGGGCCCCTCTTCCCGTGATCGACCCCGGCCATCGTGATGCGTTTTCTCCTTACGCCTAGTAGGGATTGCCCTTGCTGCTACTTGTGTCTGTCGCCTCCCGTCTGTTCGCGGGGGCTCCCCAAAGCCTGCTTTGGTCCAGTGAAGGAAATTCCTCTTGGATATCTGTCTGACTCCGGTGTAGGACCCACCCTGGCTGTGGGAGCCCTCGCTGGGTCGCCTCTGCTTCTCCTTCTGCCTGGGGTTGGGTTCCCAGTCCCTGTCCTAGACCATGTTCCCCACCGATGTGGTGATCAGCGTAGCTTGGCTGCACTCCCCAACGCTGCACCACCTTGCACTGGGGCAGGATCCGGCTCTCTGTCTTACGATTCTTCTAATTCAGGGCGGACATTGATTTCAATAGGATTTGGCTTTATTTGGGTATCTTTGCCTTTTCTGCTTCATCTCACCCCGCTTTCCCATGGCTTTGGCAAAGAGAGCGTAGGTCTGGAGAGCACGTGAACAGAGTTAGCAAGTCTGCGTCCGGCGTTGCGGGCTCTGCTCTCCGACACAGGAGGCAAGCCCTGGGAGGAGAGGAGGAGGATGCAGCATGCGGGTAGTTGAAAATTGCGAAGTGTTTCCCCCTCCACCATATCACGGGGCGGTTTTGAAAAATCAGATACCCCGTCCTGTCGAGTGCTTTCTGTGGCATCCTTTGAAGTCCTTGTGCAACTCTGCTGGTCGCATCCAGATGAAATCACGCAGGGCTTTCCATGAGGGTTAGCAAGCCCAATATAGAAGCAAATACTGTTTGTGCCTAATACGGTCGGGAAAACTATTTCAGAACAGTTTGTCTGTTGAAAGTATGGTCCTTGCAACGCTGCCAAGATCAGGGAGTGCTAGGAGGTGATCGCACAACTGAGTGATGGCCCCAGAAATTAAAATTTCTTTCAGGCTGGTAAAATTTATCCACTGGAATCAAATAACCGCTAGTGGAGCAGAGATGTACCTCTCCTCAGTATAGGTAAGGGGGTGACTGGAGCAATTTTACCTTATACCCTAACGTTGTGCGCCTGGGAGACTTTCAGAGATGAGCCTTGCGCTACTGTGAATTGTCATCGCTTCTCTACAGAAAAATGGCAGCTTAAGCATCTCAGGACTTGTCCGATAGAGCCATGCATCCTACCTTAGGTTGGACTTCTGAGAGGAAGCAGTCTTACATCACTTGTTTGTTTGTTTAAATCACACAAAAGCCCCAAAACAGGATCTGGAGTAAGATCAGTAAAGAACCTAAAACAATCAGTGAAAGAGCAAGTAGCATAATTCCAGCACCGGAAAAAAAGGCCTAATCCCCAAATAAAGGATAACAACATAAGCGCCAAAACTTTGGCTTTTGGCTCATACTTTTCTAAATAAAAATCTGCTTTACATTAACCAGATGAATACATCCCAAGAATGAGCCACAGGCTTTGAACTGGAGTGCAGGAATTCTTGCTTTGAGTTGATGTTATTAATCTCATTTGCAAAGAGCTTCCTTTCCTTTGCTAATCCCCCCATTCTCACGGTTAATGATTATAAAAAAATAATGATTATAATGATTATCAATGATTATAAAATAATCATTATGATTATCAAACCCATGCAAAGTCTTTCAGCTGGCTTGGAGAGACAAAACCACGGCATCTCTCATTTTCTTGCTCAAAGGGAAGCCTCTCTGAGATGAACCCGCAAACAGAAGTCGGTTCAGCATCCATCGGACGCAGCAAGAAATCTCCCGTTGACGCAGCACCTCTGTTGTCGCTTCCCTGTGGCCCAAATCAAGCACCTCTGAAGAGGGGGACAGAAGGATTGAAAAGAGTCTTTCTAGACCTGGTTGTTTTTCTGTCCAGCTCCCTCTTCTTAACAGAAACCTTTCATGGCAATGAAAGATAATCTCTTCTCATGTTCTTGCTATCTGGCAAGCAGAACTAGGGCTGAATGTTTTAGGGCTGTAGGCCAAAGCAGAAGGGTAAGGACCCAGCTGTGTCCCTCCCCATTCTCTCACCAGACCCTGCAGCCTAGCAGGTGATCCTCTAATGGTGCTCATTCCCCAAGGCTGACACCGTAAGTGTGGGACTAGTGAGCAAGCGGCACCTTTTGTCATCAAACTGGGCTGATACAAAGTCCACCAAAGTCAATGGAGAGCCTGGCTCTCCCCGTTGCCTCAAGGTTTAAACTCTTTAATGAGCAACACTGTTAAACGTGCAAAAATAATGACATAAATGGCAAGAACATACATTTTTTCCCCCCCAATAGCAGGGGCATTCAGCTGTAGTCAGGCACTGGAAAAGTTATTTAAAGTCCTACCCCATTCTTTCTGGGTTAATTCAGCCTGTGACCCAGTGTGCTGCTCATCCTAATATTAACTCTGAGAAACTTTTCTTTTAATCATGTGGAATCTCTGTTTATTATTCTGACTGTTGCACTTGGCTCCGTTGGCTGTCCCACAGCCTCGCGGGATCCTGGCGGTTAGCAGCGGAGAGCACCCATGTAAGCACCCAGTCACCCTTCCCCAGAGCCAAAGGGGTTTTGCAGGGTTCGTTCTGCTTCAGTTTTTAAACTCCCGTCTGAGCTGCGCTGCAGGCTAAGGGCAATGGAGGGACTTCTCAGACTGCTACAGAAATAGCAAACGTATTGGAGAGAAGTCATTCTCGCAAAGCGTTTTCCTCCGCTGCGGGTTGCTGATGCGGTTCAGGCTGCTGCCAAAACTTAGCACTGCCCGATAAGGGCACGGTGCCCCGTGGCAAAGGAGTTGGGTGGTTTGGGTTGGGGGCTGTGTGAAGAGCGATCCGTGTTTGTAAAAACAAAACCAGAACAACAGGCAAGTACGAAACAAGCACCACCGTTACTAGTTTCCTATTTTCTAGGGCATATGTTGGGAAGGCCGGGTTACCCTCCCAGCCCTGCGTTAGTCACTGCAAAGCTCAGCGGTGTTGCGTGTTCAGAGCCCCGGGTGGCTTGTGGGTGAGCCTTACAGAAGACAAGGGAACCGTAGATGTCTACTATTTGAATCCAGCCCTAAAGGTTTGGGTGCCGTGAATCTTGGCACCACCTGCCATAAACCCCGTGTAAGTGATGTTAAGCTGGAATGAGATAATTCTTCTGTGCAAACCGGTGACATTAGTAAATGCTCCGATCGCGTCCCTGTGCACCCGGCCAGGACTGTCTGAAACGATGGAAAACGCCGCAGTCAGTTTAGTGCTGAAAACAGCTGACGGTAAGCGCAGGCCAAAGGGAGCAGACATCTCCCCCAAGGCTGCTAAGGAATGCTGCCCTTGGAGGCAACCTGCTCGCGGACAAGCCAGACAATGTCCCCTGGGTTCAAACCTAGCTGGGGTGAGCCCCGAAGCCCAGACATCGATCCCGACCTCCTGCAAGATTTCCCATGCTTTTGAGTCTACCACATGAGGCTAAAAATCTCCAGGTGCTCCTCAATCCTCCTTGGAAGGAGTTCATCTTCTTCCCAACCCATCTCCGGAAATAGACGCACGAAGAGGTTGTTTAAACAACCAGCTGCTTCAGGGAACGCCAAAGCCTGGCCTCGATTCACTGCTGTGTGTGCCAGGTCCTTCGGGAGGACCCAGGCATCTTATCTTTCAGGTTAAAAACCCTGGAATGAAAAGCTGCGTAGGAACAGGCTTATGTGTTGGGTAACTTGGGATTGGTTGGGTTTTCTTTGCCAACCCCTGAAACTCTCCCCGGTTTCATTTCCTAGGCGGAGGGTATTGGCCTTCGGTCCTGCGAAAGGTGCATTCTTCTCTTATCTTCTTTCCAATATTCCCCGCGGTGTATGTGACACCTGGAAAAAGAATGTGTGAAGTAATGGCACCCTTTAGGTTATCGGACCTGGGAACGGAGGCCAGTTTATTTGCGGTGCAGAGCATTTAACTTTCTAACGCTTACGTTTACAGAGGCTGAGGAAAGCATGTTCCAAACATACACAAAATATCAATGCGTGACCCTCTAGGATGAATTCCTGATGTGCCGACACACGGAAATAATGTTTTAGCTTCAAGGACATCAGCGAATTAAATGCTGTTTAATATTTGACCCGATATATTGAGGAAGGCTCTGTTAAAAAATTAACGTCTGTTGCGAAGCTAAGCTGCGTTGCGTGGATTTATTTCGGCACGTACACACAAACAATATTTAAACAGAAGCAATGCAAAGTATGCATTGTTTTAGCTTAGTAGCCCAGAAATGAACCGCTCAACACAGCTTGCTTTAATAGCTGGGAAATGAGTATTTGTTTACGGTGCGGAGGACAGCGGAGGAATACCCAATATTTCCAGCAAGGCCTCCGAATTGCCTCCTCCTGTAAGGAGGGTTTGGAGAGCATACCTTCACAGGCACACCTTTGAAAGCATTGCGTTTAATCTCATTCCATCTACCTACATCTATCTAAACCCTAATATAATACCTGTCATCTATCGCAGTAGGTATTTTTACAGTTAATAGGTGATATTTGCAAAGTGCTTTGGAATCTGAGTCTGACCTTGTGTCTTGGTTTGGGATCAGCATGGCCGCGTTGCACGTGGCACTGTTCTGTCTTCAACCAGCTATTTCTACTGCGCTTGCTAATAATTCCAGGAAAATTTTCTCCCTTTATTTCTTCCGCGTGTATGTATGTAGGTATGCATATGCGAACATAAATATCTTTGTTAGCATACAAACGCACGTGTGCGTAAGCGCACACATACAGCTTCTGCTGTCCATAAGATACATCTCATTATTTCTTTGCATATACGGGAAAATACATGTAAGAATAATGAAATGCAGTCATTGGTACTACTTATGTTTCTTCGCAAAAGTACGGTACCTATATCACATCCGGGTGGAATTTCAGCTATACCCAAGGATAGATAACTCTAACTGGCAGGTCGCTGACAGATCCCTACGCTGCTTTCACAGGGGGCACCTGAGCGGTGCTGGGCAGCGAAGCCTCCACGCTGGAGTCCAACCGGACTGCCCAGGAGCATCGTTCTGGCCCGTGTGTCCAGTTCCTTCCTACGGAAACGGAGGTGCGGGGAGCGATGCCGCATCCCGGAGCCTCACGCCCTGGCCTGGAGTCCGGAGCTGGGCAGAGGGTTTTCAGCTGTGCTGAAGAATTGGGGAGGCCGTGGTGTACATCAAGACCTGATGTTCTTAAAAATATTTCCCTGAGCTCCTTAGATCCTGTAAAAGTTAAAAGAAGCTTTGCTTGTTTGCAGTCGCTCGTTGTCTCTGGATGGGAGGGAGCTTATTTATGTCCCTGCAAGTCTGCTCTCGCAGAAAGTTGCATGTTTGAAACTCAGGTTGGCTAGAGGTTGGCATTCTCTCCCGTTACCATTCCTCCGGTACGCCCCTGAACGCCCTCCTCGCAGGACAGCAGAAGCAGCTAAGCAGGTGCTGAACTGCAGTAGGATTTAGACGTAGGTGTTGGTGTTTTTCTGAAAGAAAACTTTGTTGAATTGGTGACACGGGAATTCAGACCTATTTTAGGAGCAAAGCTGGAGACGATGCGCAGGTTTAACAATACCATTTCTGATCTGGCCTGGGGAAAAGACCTGTTCCTATGCTAAGGGTCACGTGGCCCATAAAAGTCATTCTTGCAGTAAGAGGTGGCTGTATGCATCAGCACATAGCATCATTTTCAGACCATTAGGGTCTCTAAGAACCTTAGTGGAAGCTGGATTTGACCTTTAAAACCCAGAAATACAGTTTCTACAAGTATAATTCTTCTTATTCTTAAACTGTTCCCTTTGTAAATTATGGGGCGAACAGCTGCCTTCCAATGAAGTCAACTATTAATTGTATGTTCACTACCCTGCCTTGTGTAAATCAATACGAGAAATGAGCAGTCTCCTACTATACAGCACAGACACCGACACTCTACACGGGGAAGTAATTTAAGGGTGGATGTCAGCTCGCTTGGAAAGGCTTCTTTACTGCAAACAAGACAATGAAAAAACCTTGCTCTAGGGAAAGCTCCCCTTAGTCCCCGTAGGTGCCGACAGAAAAATCCCGTGGCTCTGGCAGGGAAACACAACCGGTGCCGTCATTCTTGCACAAAAATCGGTATCAAGATAAATCATTGTCTAAACGAGCTGACTTTGTTGCCGGAGGTGACCCTATAGGTGATGTGCTATGCAATCAGGTTATACCTTTAAATTAAGGGTGTAAGTTTTCAAGGATTTCCCATCTTGGGGTCTTTTTTCCTCATTTGGACTCACTTCACTACTCACATTACGCTAGTGAAGTTAGTGGGATTATTTCAGTTTTCACCCCATGGGCTTCAAATCGGGATGTAACGCGCTTTGTGCCTGAATATGTACTAGAAAATGGAGAGAATCGCCTTGCTTGTCTGGTAGGGCTTGTGAGTCGAAATCGCTGGCCCTGCTGCCAGTTGTCTTACCGAAGAGCTGAGCACCCATTCCTGGGTTGCTTTAGGTATTGCTCATCTGCACTAGCAATGAAAGAACTGTCCGTTAATTGAATGGCAAAAACTACAGTTCAGGGTTTTTTCCTGAACGAGCGAAAAACAGAAGTCACGGTTCTGGTTGAGTTCGTTGGGCTCTTCAGTGGGAGCGCTGCCTGGAGCGAAGGGACCCGGGCTGTCAGCCCCCTGATCTGTCCCTGTCCCAGCAGTAGGACTTGCTGCCCTGCCCTCAGGGACGCGTGGCCATCTCACAAGCCTCCCCCCTGTTCTCCCTAAATTTAATTGACAACCCCCACGTAAAACCTCGGAGAGCTAATGCTCAGGAGTCAACAGTTATTTCCGTCAGCTGGGGCCTGCCCAATCCACTTTGTCAGTTCAAGGAGAAAGAAAATATGAGAAAACTATCAAGTTTTAAGTGAAGCATTGTGAAGTAGCAGAGCATAACTGCGCAAACCTTGTTTTCAGCAGTAGATTGGATTATCTGTATATTGTGTACCATAAATGGGTTAGGAGTACAAGCAGGAGATGCCCTGATCTTTTTTTTATCTTTCTTTCTCTGCCTTTTTTTTTTTTTTTTTTTTTGTGGAATTCATGTGTCAGGAAATCTTTGACAAACATTATTTCCATACTTAAATTGAGCAATGAATTGAAACTGGCAAAGGAAAAGGGGAAGAGAATATATTCTATAGCTGTGCCTTTTAAATTGCTTTATCCATTGATAGATTTGTCCCATGCTAAATGCAATTTCAACAATATAGAAAGCACAGACTGAAAAACTGAGCTCTAATTAAATCAGTAACGTTTCATTATTTCATGTGAACAATGCAAGTCTAAAGTGATCTTTCCACAGAAAAATTAAATCAAGCTCCATGGGAAAGTCTGCCATTTCAAATGAAATGTATTTCACATCCAGTGTCCGTAACAGGTTTGGGTGGCACAGAAGAGGACCCGTTAGCGGTGGGAAGCCCCCCAGAAACAGCATTCCCACCTCCCCTTCTCACCGGCGTCCACCGTGGAGCTCAGGAGCTCCTCGGGCTTTCCAAACGCAGTAGCAGAATTTCACTGATACAAGAGCGATTTCCCTGTAAGAGATGCAGTTACAGCCTCTGCTAAGTTAACGAATAGGTCTCTTTGGATGGTTAGAGTGGAACGTGTTTAAAAGCTGCTGGCTTGTTGTGACATTCAGCTGTAGGCGCCTGTGCTCGGGGAGGGGGTACCGTACTCCGGTGTGCTTTAATGACGGTACTGCTGGAGCGTCTCGGCACGAGGCAGGGGCTGGTGTGTCATCTGCAAACCTCTTTCCCCCTCTAATCCCCAGTGTTTAGCTGACAGCATCCAAACCTACCGTCAAGCCGCTGGGAGCCCCGTACCTCAAGCTCTGTTGCAGTTTGAGGAGACAAACCCTCCCGTGAGCTGTGACCTGTGGGTGTCCTCCGTACGTGTCAGACACCTTGCCGGCGGGTCAGAGAAGACCTTTCAGGAGCGTGTCCAGGCTGCCGAGCACTGGTAGCCCCAGCTGGTGCCAGGATCTCGGGATGGGCCGGTCACTGGTGCCCTGCGTGGTTCTCAAGCTCTCGTTCCAGTCAGGATCTCCTGCGTCGTTAACGCCACGTTGCATACAGGATGGCATAGTCATCCTCATGGGACGCAGCCTTTCTGTGGGCTCTTACAACGTGTTTTCGTTGCTGTTTGATACAATCCTAGAGTGAAGTGGAATAACGTTCCCCATCGCTTCAGGTAACTTTCATTTCAGATCACGGCCCCCGCATGGCATCCTCCCACCCGTATAGTGACCGGTGGCCAGTACAGACCCCCGTACCTGCCGAGGCTACGTGGCGGCTGTGCCAAGTAATCCCTCCGAGGAGCCCAGCAATGGCCCTGAAAAGGCTGCCGCCTTTTCCACGGCAGCTGCCATCTTTGCAACTGGCCCGTACCCGCCTGCCTTTCCGCCTGGAAGGGGGGGATTTCTCCCAGTAAGCTGACCCCGGGTTTGACAGCGGCTTCGGAGAGTTGTAGTAGCTGGCAGGGGAGGGGAGGGAGACCTTGCTGCGGGAGGGTTCTGCCCATCCCGCTGCACTCTTACGCAGGGCACGTTTGCTTTTAAACTTCATGGGAACAATTTGTGTTCTTCGCTACCTTTCATCCAAAAATTGGAACTGCCTATGCCCGTTGCATTTAATCCTTTTTGTTATTGGGGAGGAAACGGAGGTGCGGTGGTGAAGCGGGTTGGCCGGGATGGCAGAGCTAGCAGCCCTGCGGCTGCCCTGCTTCTCGCTCCGCCGTTAATGGAGCGCACGTACACGAATGCCAGGCGAGGGGAAAAACTACGGTGGAAACCAGAGAGGTCCATTAACAAACTTCAGTGGTCGGGTCCCAAAGTCACCCAAGCACGCTTGCCTTGCTAATCCGCAATTTGTGATTCTGAAGAAAAAGACGACGATGTCGGCGAAGAAGGGGGAGTTCACAATTCACAAACCAATTTGTGTTGTTTCTGCAACACTGCAAAAGTGCGACTCATTAATATGCTAATGAAATTGCAATGAGAGTTTTGGCACCATTTCATCGCCTCAACTAGATTAGGGAGCAATCACACTATGGGTTTACACGTCTTTGGGAACTGCTGGGGAGGGAGGGAAAAATAGATCTGCAATATTTATAATTCAACAAAAATTGCACTGCCTCTACCATAAAATAACAATAATGACTGTGAATTGATAAGAAACGGCTTTGGGGTTAGCCAAAGGGCTCGCTGTTGAGACCGCTTTTCCATGCCGCTACGTTGGTACAAAGGTCTCCTCCCAGAGAGGAGAAGTCTGTGCCCAGAGGTGCATGGTGCATGGTGCTGTACCCCCGTGTTGAGTCCCATCCTAGAGCAAGCGAGCGAGAGGCGGACACGCAGCAGCGCAGAGAGAGCAGGACCAGGGGATGGTCCGGGTTTACTCATCTTTCTCTTGGATAAGGGAGCAGCAAACGAGCAACCGAGGGAAGGTTTGCATCCCCTTCAGCTGGGGCAGGAGAGAAGCAGCAGGCAGGGGTGGGGAATAAGATCCAGTGGAGTGTTTTGGGCGTTGCCACCTCAAGAAGTTTTTAGGTTAGGTTTCTACCACCCCTGATTTGCGTTAAGGCAGTACGAGATCTCTGGATCGGGAGAGATCTGGGAAGTTAGCCACCGTGCTTGTTTCAGGAAACAAAACATAGCGACAAACAAAAATTACTAATCTCACAGTCCGGTTTTGTTCATGGTGTGTCCCAAAAGGGAAGCACACCCACATGTTTTAAGTCCTTTCAGGAGGTGAGAGCTATGAGTTTCAGGAAAATAGTCATCTCTCGATAAATGGTCTACATGGAAGAGGACAACTTCTGCCCTGTTGTTACTCAGCCTCTTTCTGATCTGGTATGATGATTCATGTAAAAAAAAAAAAAAAACATGAAGAAAGATTAGGCTTCAGTATTTGTACTTGGGTTCCACAATTAAATCCAGAAATAAACACTGCAGATGTTGTAATATAGCTCTGACACGTCGCACCCACACGAAATGTCTGCTTAGTAACTGAAGTAGTAATAATCCTACGGTTGACCTCGGTAGGAGCAAGAGGAGTCTCAGAAGGAAGGGTATAGAAATAAGCCCGCAGATCAGATCCTCCTCGTTTGCTCCCATGAATAGGCCCGCTGTGCTGAAATCTTTCCTTGTGCCATTTCGGGTGAAATGGGAAATGCAAAAGTCGCATTTCCCACAGCAACCTTCGGGAGTTTTACGCTAGCCTCTACTCAGCCCCTCTTCTTGCTTTTTTATGGGCAGCCATAAACTCCCAGTGGAGTTGATCCCATAATCAGCTTAACTCTTTTATTTCTGTGGCATGCGCGAGCCAGGTGAGGAAGACTTGGACTCTGGGCCAGCGTTTGAAATCTCAGCGCCTGCAGCTGGCGCCGTGATTACGGAATGTGCGGAATGGGATGGCGCTGATTTACGCCAAGTGAGGATTTTGTCCCGGAAACTTCTGCGGTGACATTTCCAGAAGAGATGGCTAGTGTAAAAGAAACTTCGGAAAAGGGGGGGGCACGGAACCCCTGGCCACTAACAGGAATTTGCATCTCATTTTTCAGGTTATCTACGCGCTGATTTGTTCAGGGTTTCACACGTACAGCCTAGCGCGGTAAAAACAAGCGGCATTGCATCGAACACGCTGATGCCCTATGGGAAGAGGGGAAAGAAATTCCTCAAAACTGATATAGAAGAAGATATCAAGGGGTGCAAAGGGGTGTAAGGTAGCATAATTCCTTCTGAGAGTCATTTACCTGTTTGATACCTGGTAGGTAGCTAATAGCATCACCCTTGCTGGTTTATTTACTAACCATCATAGTTATTCTTTTCATTACCTCCACAGTGTAATGGTTATTTTATGTAGGCTCATTAAATTTAATGAGACACCACCAGATTTTATTGCCTTCTAATAAAATGGGTAGGGGGAGCTGTTTTCTTTCTGAGTCATGCAGCTCCAGAGTACCTTAAATAGTCAGGTATTCGGCTGGGTTACGAGCAGGGCCCCTGACATTGTTTCTGGTGGCCTCCTTGGGGAATGTCAGCGATTAACAGCTATTCAAATAAAGATGCGTACAGGGATATGCCTACGGAGGTAAAAGTTTATTTTTACATACACATATTTTTTTTTATATATATATATATGTTAGATGTCGGCATTTTTCTTCCAATGGAAGAAACAGTTCTGCCAGAATTAGAAAGGTATTGTGAGAGTATCTGGTCAAGAGCTTGTCAGTCCCAGAGAGAAGACGCTTGCCAAGGTCCTCAGCGGGTGACCTGACAGAGGAAGGGTAGTTTCTCCTAGCAGAAAATCAGGTTCACAACTGCTCGGCTTATTCATTGCACAATTGTCCATTGCAAGTATGAATTTTATCAATTTTTTTTAAAGTATGGGAGTTAGTGAGATTTTGGAAAACCTTGTACTGTGAAGCAAATGCTTAAAACCAAGAGAAAAACCAAGCAACAGTCTTCTATAAGTACCTCCTCAGGACGTGAGCAAGAAGATGGTCCATAGAGCTCCTCTTCCAGAGGGCCATTGCCCAGGAACATCGTACCACTAAAGAAATAAATACCAAAGTGAGCTTCTTGATAAGCTAAGGCGACTGGGGAAGGAAAGTCCGGCGAAGGTGCAATCTGTGGCTTGCGTCCGAATCCCCTGCGCTATAGGGAAAGTAGAAAGCGGGGCAAGCGCTTGTTTGAATGAGTCCCGATGGCAGTGTTGGGGAAGAAGGTGGCTGGCCGAGTCAGGAGCTAGCCCTGCTCTGCAAAGGGTCTGCGCGCGGTTGCAGGCTTTGCGGGTGGTCCTGGGGCGGGATCCAGTGGGTGGGGGGCACGAGGAACCAGCGATGTAGCATGCAGTGGTAGCAGGAGGCCAGCAGCCTGTACTGAGAATAGTACTGTTTTAATAAAACAAGACATTTAAAAATACAGGGCAAAACCCAAAAATGCTACAAGAGCAATTCTCTCTCCTATTGGTGTTTTATGCTGTGGTCTTGAAGCAGCGAGTGTCCGAAATCATTGCATCGAGACAAAAAAAAAAGATAAATAGCTTTGAACCTGTTGATTGTGTTGTAACTTCAGTAGCAGAACAACCAAATTTAGGGAAGTGAAAGCTCTCCGAAAAACACGTGGTGACGCAGTCTCACTGACTCCCAAGTGAACAGCCCAAGCAAATGAAACTCTTCCATATAAAACCAGTTGAATTATTCATGATAAATAAATTATCGAATAAATGCAGCCCTTTTGCTGATCATAAATAGCCGACAACCCGATCCTGATTTCACTAGCTGTCTTCGGTACCCAGACATATGTGAAGAAGGGGCTGTTTCAGGCCGTTCCTTTTGTGGGTGCCTCCCTGGGTATTACTGTGCCATTCACGCTCCCTGCTGTTAAGCTGAAAAGAACGTTAGGGACCGGGTGCTGTGAACTGGGAATTCACGTTTTCCGTTGTTCTGTCTAGCACATAAGCTCTCCAGCTCCCTCTTCTTCACTTCCTTCCCCCCGGTGACTTGCCTGGCGTGCCGACACCTTGCCGTGGCTCTGTACCTCTCAGCCCTGGGGTGACTCGCCTGTCCCGCTGACTCCAGTCACGTTCCCAGGGCAAGTCAGAGTGGGAGATTTAGAGCGTGTCCAACCCTGGCGGTCTTGGGCAATTGTTCTGGGGGACTGGTGGTATTGGGAATGTGAGTCAGACCGTTATCCCTGCCTGTCAGTGATCCGTTCAGTACTCGTAGTCTAATAATCAACACGAACCCTTATTTCTAGCCTGATGCTACGGCACGATTTTAAATATAGATGTTGAACTGATTAGGCATTTTCCTTGCAAAACAGATTTTTGCTGGGAAAGTATCTATCTGTCAACCCACATCTTTCCCCTATAAACCATAATGTGGGTTAAGTTCTCCCCCAGAAAGTTTCTCCGAAGGAGATTGGAATTACACGTCCAGTTCGGGAAGAGATGAGGGATAAGCGTCGTGTTTAGCTAGAGGCCCAGCAGTGAGGGTATTTACCTAAAAAGAAGGGATGTCTGGCCTCTCTGCTCAGCTCTGATGCAGTTACTGACTCAAAGCTGAACAGCTCCATCCAGAGAGAAGTCCACACCAGAGCAACCTGCAGCCCAGCGGCAGGGGGTTTGCTTGGGAGGAGGGAGACGCAGGGAGAGGTCCTTGCTTTTCCTCGGAAGGGATAACCGGGCTTGAACCAGGGTCTCTCATTTCCATGGTCTCTTCTATCCGGATTTTTTTTTTATTTTTAAATAAACTCTTTAAAAAAATTTGGATTTGCCCTGGTGCAAAGTACTGTGAAAGCTCAGGAACAGTTGCCAGATCGGAAACTACTTTCCCATTTGGTTCAGCGCTGGGAAGTACAATATTGTGATATTTTTCAAATGAGGCTTGTTGGCTCTGTCAGTTGGTAGCTGAATATCATTGCCGGGCAAGCGCCTCGCCGTCCACGTTTTCTGGTGGCTCCGACGATCACGCCTCCACCGCGCATGTTTGAACGCCGAGGCCGGTGCTCCTCGAAGCGGGAGCAGAGCCACCCCGGGCTCTCCGTGGGGGGACAGGGCGAAAGGTAACGGGAGACCCGGATGCCCAACTTCACAAATGAAAAAAGAATTCAAATGGCCCAAGCGCTGCATTTACGCATTACCGGTGTAAAGCCAGAGGAGTTCCTGTAACTCGATTTGCGGAACCGACAGCAAGATTCCTTCCCTGGTAGATACCCTCTATCCTTACCATAAAGGGAGCAGCGAAGAGGTGTATAAAAAAACCTGTCCATCCTCATTAGAGTAACGTTGAGTATAGTCTCTTCTTGCTTTAATGCAGTGATCTAATTAACCTTTAGCCAGAATTAAAATGACCTTGAATCAGCCTTGTGACCTCCGATGCTTAATGTTGTTAACTTTAAACAAGCTTTTTGGGGTGGTCAGAAGCAGCATCTGTTAAAATGAGCAAAAGGTCGAATCCATTTACTTAAATACACCTCCTGCGTGCGTTGCTGGCGGGTGCGCTGCCCGTGTTTTTAAAGGGGATAGAAAATGTAGCTTTGAAGATAAAGGGCAGCCTATCTGTGAGAAACCTTCTGAGGAGGATGAAAAACTGCTCTGAAGGCGTGTTTTCCCCGTCTCGTTACGCTTTCTCAGCAGCGAGCCTCTTCGGGTTTTTTTCATTTTAAGTTCTGTTACCTGCAAAATAGCCCGGGCTGCAAGATAACGCTGCGTGGTGGGCTCCGTCCCGGGCGTTGGCAGAGGAAGGTGGGAGACCACTCTCTGCCCACCCAGGGGCGGGAGGTGCCCGTCGTAGCGGCAGTGCCATGTTTTGGGCTGAGCTTTCCCTTGATGCGGGCTGCGGGAGATAACGGGTTCGCCTGTGAGATGAAGTAGATGCCCAGTTGAATTCCTGAATCACAAGGTCACTGGTGGAAACGACTTAAAAAAATACACGGTCAGGGCAAAGAATTTCAAAGGCAACATCCAAGAGCTTAGATGAAAACAAGCTGTTGGGACGGCTCCTCGGGTTGGTATTAAGGCGCTGGGTTGCTCTGTGCGAAAGTCGTTTTGGCTACGCACGCCCGGCTGCCACCCGTCCCGTGCGGGGCACACGTGGCTGCCACCGGTCCTGCATGGGGCATATGTGGCTGCCACCCATCCTGAGTGGGGGACATGTGGCTGCCACCCGTCTGGCGTGGGGGACACGCAGCTGCCACCCACCCCGCGTGGGGCACACCCGGCTGCCACCCACCCCGCGTGGGGCACACGCGGCTGCCACCCACCCCGCGTGGGGCACACGCGGCTGCCACCCGTCCTGAGTGGGGGACACGTGGCTGCCACCCGTCTGGCGTGGGGGACACGCAGCTGCCACCCGCCCCGCATGGGGCACACCCAGCTGCCACCCACCCTGCGTGGGGCACACGCGGCTGCCACCCGTCCCGCGTGGGGCACACGCGGCTGCCACCCACCCCGCGTGGGGCACACGCGGCTGCCCAGCCCGCAGCAGCACCGCAGCCCCTGGGCCGGAGGAACAGCTCAGCCCCCCCTCCCCGGTTCTGGCTGCCTGCCGCCTCGGCGAACCCGCCCGTGGGTGCCCCGCCGCGCCCGTGGGTGCCGCGCCCCGCCCGTGGGTGCCGCGCCCCGCCCGTTGTCACCGTCCCCGCTAGCGATGTTAGCGCCCGTCACCGTGGCTGCGTGGCCGTTCCCGAAGCGTTTTTCGAGGCTGCTCCCTCCTTTAAGCCCGACCTTAGACGCCGGCTCTGCGTAACACATCCCCACTTGTACCGCGGCGATTATTTTACATAATCGATACCATCAAGTTCCTTTTCTCGGGGCCCTTCGTCTTTCTTTACATTTATTCCGCAGGCGGCAGCTTCCATCAGGAGCAAAAGCGGATTTCTCCTCCTGCTCTGGGGATATAACCTTAACCGGGGCTGCGCCCCGGGGGTGGCGGGGGGAGCGCGGCCCCTCCGCGGTAAGCTGCGGGGAGCAGCGCGGCTGCGGTGTTAATTGACGGGATTTTTATTTCTCGTTCTTTCCCGCGCGGCAGTTTCTGTTTACGGCGTGATGCATTTGAGCCCAACCACATTAGGTGCATTATTCATTGGGTGCGTTTGTCAGAACATGCGTGTGTATAAAGAACTAATGATCCATATTAAATTAATGACGCTATAAAAAAGAAAAATACCCCATACATGCAGTTTATGACGGCAACTCCCGACTTTGATAAACCATAGAAAAGACCTAATCAGATGAAGCATTGGACTGTTCCGTCTCCAAAATTACATTTCTCGAAATGTGCTTGTACACAATGTTGGTGTTATTAAAACAAATTAATTCAGTCATTAAGGAATCATACGGCAAGTGTCTCATAAGTCAGGACCTCCAGTGTAACAAATTGATTAAATGACTGTGTAATAGTCTCTTTAAACAAATCTAGTGTAACAAGTTAATAGATCTGCTCAATTACCGTGCTGGGGTGATGAGGATGTGGGCAACTCTCTCATTAAATCCGGGATAGCTGGGGCGGGGGGGGGGGGGGGGGGGGAGTGTGCGGGGCGGAGGTGCGGGGCGGTGGGGCAGGGCTCCGCGGGGAAGGGGCCGGGGCCGGGCGGGGATGGCTGCGGGGTCCAGGCTGCGGGCTCCGGGCTGCGGGTTTCAGGCTGCGGGCTCAGGGCTGCGGGCTCCAGGCTGCGGGCTCCGGGCTGCGGGCTCAGGGCTGCGGGGTCAGGGCTGCGGGCTTCGGGTTTCGGGCTGCGGGGTCCGGGCTGCGGGCTCCAGGCTGCGGGCTTCGGGCTCCAGGCTGCGGGCTCAGGGCTGCGGACTCCAGGCTGCGGGCTTCAGGCTGCGGGCTCCAGGCTGCGGGCAGGGCCGCCCCGCTCTCGCTCCGGCGGGTTCCTCCTAAGGAAAATCTATTACCCCCGCTGCCATTTTGTTAAGTGTTTGCTCCCCGTTGTGACCCTGCCACTTTATCTGTTGATTTTTATTTTCTGAGTGCATGTTGCCCATATGTTACTCTAATAGTTGCTATAATTCTTGAGCAATAGGGCTCGTATTTTACCGAGCTGAATTAAAAAGAATGCACTTTAATAAAAAAAAAAAAAAACAGCAATACACTAATGGCTTGACATTGATGTATTTGCATAAAGATGAATTATACGGGCTCGCTTGACACGACTTTTAATAAATGATCGAGGACGTTGTTACAGGGATGCACTCGCGTGTGCGGCAGCCGGCTGTCCCCGCAGGCGCTGCCCGCAGCCCGCCCCGCACCGGAGGGCAGCGCGCGGGCACCGAGCGGCCCCCGCGGCTCCGCCTGCGGCCCCGGGCGGCTGGGCAGGGCTGGGAGCCCCGGGGGACGCGGAGCGCTGCGCCGGGTACTGCCCGGGCTCTTGTGGCGGAAAGAACTTTCTTCTTCTGAAGCGCGTTTGCGGGAGCGCGGAGCCCCGGCGGGGTGCGGGGTGCGGGGGTGCGGGGTGCGGGGCGGGGTGCCCGCCGCTCCCCGGCAAATGTTTTGAGTCCCTCCCGGAGACTTTCCGGGTAAACGCCGCCAGAAATATGTATCTGGAAAATACCTGTGGGTGCAGAAAGGGAACGCGGGGCTGCAATTAAGAGGCGGCAGGGAATTTTATTTATTAATTCGCGTGCGGTCACGGAGGCTCCGAGTGCGGTCCCCGACCCCCCCCCGCAGCGCCTGTCTCTCGCTCTCCCCGGCGGCCTCGGTGCGGGAAGGGAGCTGGGAGGGGGGGTGCGGGGCCGGGGGTGAAAGCCCCCCCCAACCCGCATTTTCAAGCCCGGGTTCTCCGGGGTGCGGGACGATTCGTGTCCCGAGGTGGCGGGGGGGGGGGTGCCGAGGGCAAAGCCCCGCGGCGGGTTCTACCGAAAAGCTTCGCACGAAACGAGATCGCGGCGGCAAACGGGGGAAGGGGGGGGGGGGGGGGGGGGGGGAACGGCGTGTGCTCGGGGCGGGAGGCGTCACGACTTGACCTCCCTGGGGAGAGAGGAACGATAACGGGATTTCGGGAGCTCGTAACGGGGGAGCAGGCGGGAGGGGACGGGTGGGAGAGGTCAGCGCTCGCCACCAAGCTCGGGCTGTCCCCACCCCATCGGGCCGGGCACCCCCCGGGCCGGGGGGCTCGGGTGGGGTGCGGGGTGAAAGAGCCCGAAGGCCTCGGGGTTGTGACAGCGCTGGTGGAGGAGCTGTCGGGGACCGGGTGACAGTGCCCATGCGGACGGGGACACCCCCCCCCCCCCCCCCCACAGGAGCGGCCACATCGTTACCCCGCGGGGGGACACCCCGTCCGTCCCCCCCCCGCAGCCCCGGTTTGCCGGCCTCGGGGGCCCTGCGGCGCGGCGGGGCAGATCCTGCCCGCGTCCACGCGTCCCGCATCCATCCCGCATCCGCGTGTCTCCCGCGGGCAGCAGCTGCCGGCCGGGAGCGGGGTACGGGCGGCCGGGGCTGGCCCCGGAA